>NW_009692914.1:61105-62404 GCF_000703405.1 Apaloderma vittatum | reverse complement strand
GTTGATCTGGGCCAGAGGAGCGGTGCCTACCTCTACAGCTGCTGCCACCACTGAGACCTGCCAAAAGGGAATTGCTGCTGCTGACCAGGCAGCCGACGCGCGCCGGACTCCTCCGTTTTTTTTACCTGCTGTGTTTTAGCTGTACAGGCCCGTCCGCAACACAGCAGCCCTGGGAATTGCTCTCCTCTCTGTGTACAGAGTGGCGGGGGGCTGCTGTGCGGTGCTGGGAGCTGTGGGCTGTCACCCCTGGGGACCCTCTCCCGGCCACCTGGCGTTTCTGGGAGCTGCTTCCCCAAGGCACTGCTGTGGCCCAGCCATGGACAATAACTTATTCTCTCGGAGATGCTGCCTGATTCTTTGCAGATTTATTTAAGCATCTCTCTCGAGATGTACAATGTAAATAAAACGTGTTGTGGTCTGAGCTGTCCCCTGCCTGTGCTGCTGTTGGGGCTCTCCTCTTTCTGACCTGGGTGTCTCTGGGCACAGCTGGGCTCCCCCCACACCCCTCCATCGGCGAGACAAACCACAAGAGGACATCGAGAGTAAAGTTAAACTTTACTTTACAGTAATTTTTCTTCTATATACAAAGAATTACAGTACATGTTCTGGGAGCACCTGGGCAGGGCAACCCTCTTTTCATTATAAGTTTCACATACACAGCCAACAGTCTAAGGGGAGCAAAATGAAAGTAATCAATGGTCCAAGATTCTCCCCTCTCCCTCTTCTAAAAATAATATACATGCTGGAAATATGTAGGTTTCTCTCACCCACTCTGGCATCCCTGCTTAGAACCAACAGATGAGTCCCAGGACGGGGCCAAGCACCCCTGCAGCACTCGCCCGCAGCTCCCGCCGGCCCCATCTCAGCTGAGCCCCTCAACTCGCGCTGTTTCCCTCTGGGAAACGGGACCCTGCGGGGGACCCCTCCACTGCCACCCCCACGGGCAGCAGACCTCGGTGGTGAGGAACGCAGCGTGGGGCTGCTCACACCGCAGCTTCTCCCCTTCTCGGAGCAAACCTCCTGCCAGTGCCACAGGTGGTCACCCAGGTCCCCGTTACCGGGCAGCAAGGAGAGGGAAGCGGGTGGGCCAGGGCCACCCTCCCCGGGACCCCCAGCCTCGCCGTCAGCCAGGAACCCAGCTGAGAGCACCGCAGGGTGGCAGGGGACATTCAAAGCCAGGCGCAGTATCTGACACGTTTGGTGTCTGGGAGGCGAGCAGGCTGGCAGGGCGGTGCAATCAGCACTGCTGCCAAAAGGCTGCTCCTGCCCATCGCAGGGGGAGCTGCTCCCTGTCTGTAA
>NW_009692914.1:60414-61065 GCF_000703405.1 Apaloderma vittatum | reverse complement strand
TCCCCCCTCAGCTCCGGCCACGCTCCACCTTGAGCCTCCTGGTGCTGCTGCTTTTCCTTTTAACAAGTTCCCAGTGTCTAAAAAAATACACAAAACCCAGTTCCTTGAAGTCAACAACTTGGAAACATCAGAGAAAAAAAAAAAAAGAAACAAAAACTGAAACCAGCTCAGTACCAAACGGACACAAAGAACATGCAGTTAGCGGACGCCTGCCTTGCTTCATGTGGCTCCACTCGCCTCCTACGCCCACAGGGCCCACTGGCACACTGGTTTGAGTCTCAAAACCATCATACATCGAAGGAACCAAGTTATGCCTCATCCGTTTCTGTCACATGTGCCGAAGCCCAGCCCCAGCTATCAGGGGACAGGATTCAGCTGGTGAAGAAACCTCCAGCCCGAGGGCTCGGAGCTGTGAGTTCAGCCCTACTGTGCTAAGCTGCCAAACAGTTTACAATAGCACCACAATAGCCCAAGTGCTTCGCCAAGGGCAAACTGATTAAAACTTTACCTTGAAATAGGACATCGCAACACCCATTTCTCAGATTTCCCTAGGAGGTAGATTCAGTTCTGTAGGGACTGTCCATCACTGCCACTTCTCCAGCCCAAACTCACACACACCGTCCCCCCCGCCACACCAGACTTTGCTTCCAT
>NW_009692914.1:53888-60316 GCF_000703405.1 Apaloderma vittatum | reverse complement strand
CAGGCAAGCAGTGGACTGGTCCCCATGCTTCAGCATCCCATCTCCCAGGCCCCGGGAGCCCCAAGCACCCATCAGCTGGGCCATGCTGCTGCACGAGACACCACCGACGCGGCTGCAAAAGCTGCCACTGGCGTTACCACTGTCACAGGGGAGTAACTGGCGCGGATGAAGCCTGGCCATCAGTCACGCTGGCCCTCTCTGTACTTCTGGAGTAGCTGCACGGTTTGCCACTTTGCTTTAACTCTCGCTAGCTGGCAAAGGCTGAAAACCTCATCAGTAATTTAGGGCAAAGCAACATTACAAGCAGGTTACAATTACGGTTATTCCAAACATCAAGCAAAATCAGAAGTCAAGGCTGAAATTAAAAATAAGCAGAAGGTGTTGAAGGTCTGAGGTTTCTCAAACAAATTCCCCCTGCCCGCTGGCTGCGGTGTCCAGGCAGGAGCAAGCACACATCCACAGTGTGCTCAGGTTAAACCGCTGCCAAGATGCATCAGGTTTAGGGCTGCTTTTTCTTCCCCCCTCTTTTTTGTTTTTCTGTGAAACTGAGCTAAGGCTCTTCTAGCACCCTCAATCCACATTATCTCACCTTAGTACCTTACGGTCCTTTAGATGCAACCATCTCTCTCATCTCCTGAATTTTAACAGCCACATCTTCAAAGCGAAGCCTGTGCGGGGTTTAACCCTGAACTTGTAACATACGCTCCCACGGTACCACCTGGATATGTTTGTGCATTGAAGTGAATCTGGTTCTTGTGGTTTGTTGGTCGTTTTTTGTTTTTGTTTTTTGCTTTTGTTAAATAGGAAAAGTTTTAGCTCGAGAACAGCAATAAAGCAATTTACCATGAGCTAGTTAGTACGTGAAGATGTGCAGTAGGGGATTGTCCCTTACAGTGGTCACTTTTCTGCCAGATTCACCAGAGTCCTGACTTGCAGCGGGTGCCAGCCCAGCCAGCTGGTGTAGATAGGATGCGGCACGCGGGGCAGTGGTCTGTGCCCGCCTCCCTCCTGCCCACTCATCCCACAGGCCCTGCCACAGCTCTTCCCCTGCCTGGAGCAGGCAGGCTGTGCCCACCGGAGTCCCTAACCATGCTGCGACGCCTCGCCGCAGCTCCTCCACCGCCGAAGCTCCACCGAGACTCTCCTGCCCACCATGGAAATCCACCACTCAAGTGGGTCCTGACATGGGACAGGGGCCATGGCCGGCAACCCCACGGCTCCAAGCAGGAGCAGGCAGGCTGCCCTCACAGCATGGTGACCAGTGAAGCATTTATACGGGTGCAACTCCTTCACCACCGTCAGAGCTGGGAAGGAGGAGCCACTCCTACAGGTAGGAAGGAAGTTCCTGCAAGCCTACTTTGACAGCAGGGAGAGGGACACAGCTCTGAGAATAATCATACCCTTAATTCTGCTTCTATAACTTTCCAGAACAGCAAATCAAAACAAGAGTCACCTCATTACCCTCCTTGTGTGCAATTACAGCTGACCCGAGACTGTTCAGAGGCCAAGTGACCCCTTCAACGCAGCAAAGAAAGCACCACGGCCTTGGCCACCAACATCGAAGTCACCTCAAGTGCTGAAGAAGCCCACATTTCCTTCAGGAGGGATTCACTGCCTGGAGCTGTTTCTCAGCCCATGCTTGTGCTCCCTTGCCGGTGAAGGCAGGCTGGGCAGGGCAGGGCTGCTGGCACCTGTCTCCAAGCCTGATCAGGCTTTGCTCATCTTGCTAAGGTGACCCAGCACAGACAGCTGCTCCTAACAGCAGCTCCCTCCGAAAGCCCTCATACACCTGAAAAAGCCCTCCTGATCTGACAGAGCACAGCCCAGGGGTATAATGAAGGCAAGGGGGGAAGAGCAGCTTGCTGGCTTCCTCCTTCAGTGACGTTTCCAAACATCAGTTTCACTGAGCAGTCTCCCAGCTACACTGAAATCAACTCTCTGACAGTGGCTGGAAGGCAGAAAGCAGAAATCTGGATCCTCGTGGAAAAGAAACGAAGGGAGACAAGAAGAGAGGCAGGATATGGAGAGATGCAAGGAGTAAGGCTGTGGGTTTGAATGCCATGCAATGGTTCAATCCATGTTCACTGCTCAAAACAAGCTGCTGCGTTAAAGGCTGCTGCTGCCATGAACCTCACCCAACCACGTGAGTGTGATTTAGAGAAGTGATTCTTTCAAACCTGCGTGTATGAGAATTCCTTGAGAACTTCTCCATTTTACAGATTTAAAAAAGCCTGCACCAAAAATATTCACAGTTTATTTTTCATGAAACAAGTAACTAGTTAACACGTGACAATGCAAAGCAGAGGTGGACAGAGCAGTGCAGATACTTTTCTCGTTACAGCTGTAGCTGGCTGGGCAGCTGGCATGGAGGTAAACCTACGTACACAATCTACATGACTAAGTCCAGCTCACGGGAAGGCCTATAAATGTTAATTCATTTTCCTTCTCACACATGATAAATACTTAATATACTGAGCGTCATTACCATTTTTTTTCTTTTGTTTAAAAAAGTGAATGAATGCCCTTAGTTTATCTTCTCTCTCAATGGCTCTGAGGAGTTGTCCTGATTCCCTTTGTGCAGGAGTCACGCAGAAACACAAGCTGCTTGCATTTCTCCAGTTTCAGCAGCAAGCAGGAACTGACCCTGCCAGTCTTTCCGGAAAAAAAACAAAACAAGACATTAAACAGTAAGTTTCCACAAGCCATAAAGCTTTTCGAAGTCACTAGCTATTCTACAAAGGATCTGAAATGATTCGGACTAGAGAAGAGATGCAGCACAGCACTGGTCATGCCTCCTTGTGCCCAACACACCCGGCTTTTACAGCCGGACGTTGCCTTGGGGCGTGCACATCAAGAAAGAAGAACGGATCGGGATTTGTCTTGGTACAAGTGTCTGCTTCCCTTCATAGAAAACCACAAAGCTCATGACTGTCTGCTCTGGGAGCAGCAGGCACTTGCGAGCCAGGTAGGAAAAAGGATCTGCTCCCACATCAGAGGGAGAGGGCCAGAGCGGAGCCGAACACCCCCTCTGCGGGGAGGGAGCCAGGGATCTGCGCGGAAGGAGAAGGACACACTGGAGCTGCGCGAGGGTCTGGTGGTGGGCATGGGGATCCAGGGCTGTGGCACCCGTGTCAGCAGAGCTCAAGCGAATCACAGAGGTAATGTGTTGTGAGAGAGGGAGAGTGTGCTGGTCAGCGGCGATTAACGGGCAGATACCAACCCTGTCCGGCCCCAGCAGCGCTGCCCAGGGAGACCTGAACCCGCGAGGGTGCCGGTGGTCACCGGACACCACTCTGCAGGCCCCTGGGACACCACCGCTGGCCCCACAAGTACCACGGCCAAGCAAACTTCTGCCTCGACACTTGAGTAAATGGCTTTCAGCAGGCCTAGTCTGGACACCAGCCTGATGACTGCCAGGTACTAAACATCTCCTTAACTGGAAAAGGGAGAAGAGGGAAAGAAGAAAGCCAGCCAGCTGCTGGAGCCCACTGTGTTCCAGTGTGAGAACTACTATCGGTTGGAAGGACACAAACACGCGCACACACACACACACACACATGCACACCAGCACAGTCCAGTTAATTCAAGTCTCCTTTGGTTGTAGAAGTGTTAAGCCAGAAGCTACCCGAGGGAAAGGTGTCAAGATGGGTCCCGATACAGCTACGACACCCTTGCCCCCGTGTGGCACAGGCTTCACCTGCAGCTCGGTGGCATGTCCTGCTGCTGGGAAGACCAGGTATGACCGGAACACATCCTGAACACATCTGGGGCAAGGGGAGACAAGACTGCTCAGCCTGCTGGTTCATGGTGACGAGAGAAGTCAAGGAGAGACTGGATGGAAATTTGAAAGGGAGTACCACCACCCTGCCAGGGCAGCGCTCAGCACCTTGGGGAAACCTTCTCTGCCCTGCTCTGCCGTTGCTGCTTTACAGGTCACAGTGTTTTCAAGGGCAGGAAACACTCCGCGTGTCCTGTGCTGAAGGGTTAAGACACAAGAATGAAAAATCCTGCCAGATAGCTTCTTCCAGGATCTCCCCTTTCACTGACCTCCTTCAAATTCTCGGCTTCTCAGGCCTGACCAGTCACAGCTTTGTAGAAAGGAGCCCAAACGGTGTTGTCTATTGCTGGAGAAAACAGCACTGAGCGAGTGCAGCGGGCTCCTCTCCCAGCTCAGCTGGAGTCGGTATCTGTCCTTCAGTGCACCACACACACAGCATGTCCCAGTGAACTTACAGACAAATCTCACAAAGCAACACCCTGCAGAGACAGAGACCTGGGCAGACAACAGAAAAACCCCTTCCCTGGCTTCCACAGAGTCCGGCAAGGGCCTGCACCTGACCGCTCACCACCTGAGCCCCAAAATACCTCCAGTCCCAGGGCAGCCTGACTGATCTGCTTTCTCTAAATACTGTAATAACAGCAAGGTCCCTAGCTGTACCTGGGAACCCGCCTATGAATCAGACCTGGAGCTCGAACATGCTGGATCAGTAATGTGACCATTTCAATGGAATTGGAGATTTTAACCCAGAATGGACTCTTTATTTCAGCTTTACCATTTGTAGAAGGAAGAGGAAAAAGGTCACGGATGCTCTCTCTCCCTTTGCTGGGCCACACTCAGACTTTAGAGAATGTCCTTGCTCATGTCACGAGAGAATATGGATGGGATGTGCATGGGTTAGGGGATGGGTTCAGGGAAGTGAATAAAAAAAAACAAAAAAAAGATTCCCCCTCCCTAAACATTAAAAGACTGAAACCTGCTTCCCATATTCACCAACCTCACTCTGGCTCTGAGTCAGCCAACTCGAGACAGACAGAATCCTGGTTACGGGCTAGCGCTGTGTTTTGCTCAGGCAAAGGGTCCTGCCCCAGAGGAGTCTGTGCTTTTCCGCTCAGCCAAGAAATCTGGTCAATTGTCTGAACGTTCGTGACAACCCACTGCATCTCCTCCGGGGGTACTGGCGCTTCCCTGGCTGGCCGAGGGGTCTGCTCAAACACACACAATCTCTCTGATGTCCAAGGGGTTTGCTCGGCGGGGGCTGAGGCCACTTCCCAGCTGGGCTGAAGAGTCGGCTCGGGTAGTTTCTCTGCTGTCCGGGGAGGTTGCTCTGCAGGCATCAGGACTTTTGCCGTGGGCCAGTGGGTTTGCTCGTGCGTCTGGAGTTTCTCCGTGGGCCAAGGTACCTGTCCGACATGCGTCACTGCTTTCCCAGCAGACCAAGAGATTTGTTCGCCAGCTAACATGGTCCTCTCTTTCTGCTGGGGACTCGGCTCCACAGCCGGGGCTCCTCTCTCCTTTGGCTGAGCGTTCTGGTCAACGGGCCGCAGCGCCTTCTCCGACAGCAACAGCCTTGGAGCTGATGCAGCCAGAGGCTTGTCCAAGGCTTGGGGCCGAGGAGCCACAGCAGCAGCCAGCTTGTCTGACGGCTGAGGCCAAGGGGCTGTAAGAGCGAGAGGCCTCTCCAGGAGCTGAGGTCGGGCAACCCCAGGACTGAGAGCCTTCTCCGGAGGCAGGACTCGCAGGGCCCCAGCATCAGTAGCCTTCTCTGGAAGCAGGGGCCGCAGCAGCCCAGCGGAGAGTGACTTCTGCATAACCGGGATCCGCAGGGCCCCTGAGCCAAGAGCCCTCTCCATGGGCAGGACGTGCGGCGACCGGGAGGCAGGAGCCTTCTCTGGAGGCAGCGGCCGTGGCGGCCCTAAGCCAGGAGCCTTCTCTGTGGGCAAGATTCGCGGCATCCCTGAGGGAGGAGCCTTCTCTGGAGGCAGGGGACAGGGCACCCCAGAGCTGGGAGCATTCTCCACGGCTAGGACTCGCACTGCCCCGGAGAAGGAAGCCTTCTCCTGAGGCTGGGGCCGTGGCATGGCTGATCCAGGAGCCTTCTCTGTGGGTGGGATCCGTGAGACCGGCGAGCTGGAGACTTTGTCAATGGGCAGAGGCCACAGCACCCCCGGGCTGGAAGGCATCTCTGATGCTACAATCTGCGGCACCATGGAGCTGGGAGCCTTTTCCACAGACCGAAGCTGTGGATTTTGGGCAGTTTCGTCCAATGGCTGAAGCTGATCGGCCGCAGGAGGCTCATCCAGTGGCTGGGACCGCAGGGTCCCTGCTGCGTCGAGAAGTCTGTCTGACAGTTGAGGATGCAAGCATTTCGCCGGGAACTCATCCAGCACCTCAGGCTGCTGGGTTCTGGTGTCAAGGAGAGACTTGGCTGATAACCCCAAAACCCCGGCGGCGGATGGAGGAGGCTCAGCCGACAGCTGGAGCTGCAGGGCACCAGCAGGAACAAGTGACTCGTCCAACAGCTGTGGAGTTCCTGGAGGAGATTTGCTTGGCAGGTGGGGCTGCGAGGCATCGCTGGAGGACTCATCCAGCGGCCACAGCACCGCGTTGCTGGGAGGTTTGTCAGGCTGCTGCGGCTTCAGCGCTACGA
>NW_009692914.1:31588-53816 GCF_000703405.1 Apaloderma vittatum | reverse complement strand
CAGGCGGAGTGACAGGGTGGTGGGAGGTTTGTCCGAAGGCTGCAGCCGGAGTGAGAGGGTTGTGGAGGGTTTGTTGGATGGCTTCAGCCTGAGGGACAAGGTGGTGGGGGGTTTATTTGACGGTGGCAGTCTCAGTGCCAGGGTGGCGGGCGGTTTGTCTGGCGGAGGCAGCCTGAGGGCCAGGGTGGTCGGGGGCTTGTTGTTGGAGGGCTGCAACCTCAGGGCTACGGTGGTGGGGGGTTTTTCCGATGGTGGCAGCCGCAGCGCAAGGGTGGCGGGAGGCTTTTCTGGTGACTGCAGTGCGAGGGCCATGGATTGAGGTAAACTGTCCAGAGGCTGAACGCTCAGATCTGTGTCCGTGGGCGGCTGCTCTGGTGGCTGGGTGTCCTCACCATTAGCCAAGGCTTCTATGGGAGGCGCATACTCACGAATTTCTCCTGGCTCTAGAGGGTTAGGCCCGCAGGGATCGTGCTCGGTGCAACTTAAACGTCCATCCAGCTTGGAGATGAAGAGCATGCCTTCTCGGTGCTGCTTGCAGAAGGACCTGGGGCACATCTCGCAGAAGGAAGCTGCTTCCTTGCCACACATATCACACTGATGCCATGGGCACTCCCATTTTCCTGCAGCACAGACACAGGAGAAAAGACACACACCGTAAGAGCAGTACAAAGGGAAAAGATCAGGCCTGCTGCAAAAAGAGTTCAAGGGAGAGTAGGAACACCCCTGTAATACTCCCATAAAATTCTGCATGTCCTCCTCGGTTTCTGCCACAGCTCCTGGGCTCGACAGGCTGCTAATGGGAACCTGCGTCCTCAGAAGCAACGACGGCAATGACCATCATGACAAACACAAACCACACCAAAAGCCCATCTGGCTCCAGCAGGACACTTACCAATACAGGCACCTATAGAAGAGCAGACACCTCCAGCTTGCATATCTCTGTGGTCCTGATTTTCACATACAACAACAGTGATATCTGTGTACAATACACTCAACGAATATTTTAAGTACATGTGCCAGGTTTTTCTTCATTCTGGGCCCACAACTTCCCTTTCCGTTATCAGAAAGAAGTGAGAGGGCAGTGATCACAAGGGAGTAAGTTTGTATTGTTTCTGTACCCAAAGGCATCTTCCTTAACCTCTGTGTACGGCCATGACAAAAATACAAACACGAAACCAAGCTGCTCCCCAAGGAGCTCCATGTCCACACTGATTCTGTTCACCACCAGTATCAACACCACTACAGGGGAAAAAACACTACATCTCAAGATTCTGTCTTTTTTCACTTGCAGATGAATGACCTCACTGGTTCAGCCCCCTGCTCCCCCAGCCAAGGCTGCGGCTGTCTCTACCAAACGCTTCTCACCAGATCACGGGCCCAAGGAACAAGACCATTTGCGCTCAGGGTAACGATGCTGACTTCCTGACCTCTTGCCACAGGACCAGCACAGTTGCCTTTCCATACACCTCCACACTCCCCCAACACCCCACAACCCCACCTTCCCCTGCTGTCAGCTCCCTGCAGAGCAGCCCTCGCACGGGAAGCACAAGTGGTGACGAGAGAGCAGCCGAGGACACCAGCTGGGCCACAGCACTTCCCGGCCCTCTCTGAACCAGGCCCACACGTCTGCGGCTTTGGCCACCAGCTCCTCTCCAGGAAGGCTGGAAGAGAGCGCGACTGGGGCAGCTGTGGGCATTTCTACACGCACTTGTGCTCCCTCAGCCTTTTAAGCCCCTCTCTACACTGCTTTTGTGCTGGGGTTGAAGACAACACATAACATTTTTTTCCCCTCCTCTGAGGGGAGTCCAGGGCTTCTGTTCCAGTCTCAGAATGTGTACATCACTCTTCTGCATCTTTTCCAATTCTTCAGCATCCTTTTCAGAGCAGGGATGTTTAACACTCTGCAGGGCTTTCCCCCTTCCCAGGCTCAGGGTGCTGAGCACAGGCTGTCGCTGCTCCCCCTGCACCATTAGCAACCCAGGGAGCCGTGTTCAACGCTCTCTCCAGCTGCTGGGAAGACCCTGGGACTATTACTTCAGAGGTCATTTGCACAGATGGAAAATAAAGTAAGTCAGAACCTGCCAGTATGTTGCAGCAAGGATAAATCCTAACAAACCACTCTAATGGTCTTTGACAGGATAAAAGGCCTAATGAATAAGCAGCCTCTCCAGAGACAGCCCAGAGCTCTCAGAAGTAAGATCACACAATTAGTAACATGCAAACAAGCAGGAAATTCCAATTACTCGACAGCAATGCCCATGGCAGAGGAAACATTTGAAGTAAAAAGTGCTGAACCTTTCATGTCTCGCATGATACTCTAAGGAGTGGGCTATGAAAATAACAACCTACATGCAAAAAAGAGTAAAATGGGTACAAGTGACTGAAAATCATTCTCAAAAAACCAGCTATTAATGGACTTCTGGGAAACTGAGGAGGCGTTTCCAATGACATCCTTCCAGAGTCTATTTTAGCCTGTACTTCAGTTTAAATTTCTGGAAGCAGAACAGCAAATACTCTTACAGAAACAGGTAGATAACAAGATTTCGAGGGACTGCAAACCCCTTGTTACAGTCATAATGGATGCTCTTTCACCAACAGGGTACCGCTAATGATCTGTGCAAAGCAGGCCTGTGGGAGGAATAAAAATAAGTACGTGAAAAAGATCAAGACAAGGACTCAAGAACGATGGGGCAAATCAAAACCATAAAAGTTATTTCTGCAAAACAAGTCAAATCTCACTTACTGAGAAATTTTATGTAAAACACAAAACATAATTCCTCCCTTCTGCTGGTGTTAGCAAGATCTTGGCTGCAATACTGTTAAAATACTTGTTGTCACAGTTTAAAAAAAAGGGATAGGCAGGTGGGACATAGTCCAAAACAGACCAAGAACAATAATTACAGAAAAAAATAGCTGCAAGGAGGGGCTGCGTTTGTTCAAGCCTGATAAGGACTAAGCAGACAACAGTCTCCCACTATGTAAAAAAACAGATATCAGACAGATGGCAATACTTTTTCCAAGTTAGGTTGTTAGGAGGAACTTTTGGAATGGAAAAAAGAGGAACAGGCTAAAGGCTGGATTCTCTTTTCTTGGAGACTTCAGAGAACAGGAAAACCTGCTAGCGTGTTACAGCACCCTGTCTCAGCCCACAAAATTGAAAAGAAAGTTGATTTTCAGGACTCCCTCACCCTAAAGGATCAAGTTCCATAGGAATGACCTGCACTGCCCTGGGCTTTCACATTACGCTGTTAACAGCATAAGTTCAACGAGCAATCCAGGCTCTTTTGACAAATGCCCTGTTCTCCCCAAAACTCAATACATGCACACCCAGAATTTCTGTCATCTACAAAATATGCCACTATAGCCCTTCTACACCTTCTGCCAAATTACAGCGAGAAGTGCTAAATGCCCAGTTCTGGCTCCCTGTGTCACACCGACACAAACGTTCTGTCACTGTGACACTCCTGGCAGTTACTTTCAGAGCCTGCTTGGTTCCACATTGCTCAGCCTGTCTCCTATGTGCTCAGAAAACACTGTCCAGAGCTGCAGAGATAACAACTAATTACAACAACGCTTACAGTATTAAATCAAAATATTTACAGCTCCCTAAACAAATTACTTCCATGCAGTTGTCTTTATGAACCAAATTTATTATCACAGCAAAAAGCTCTAAATCAGGTTTGATGAGTTATTCTACCTAAAACCTTGTAATGTAGCACTGCAGATATTCTTACCACTTGATCTTGTATCAGCTCTTCCACACTCCTGGCCTGCCAGGACTCAGCCCAAAGTTTTTTCACTTTCTGAGTTAAACCTGAACACTCATTAAAGGTTGCAGGAACACCTTTAGTAATCAAGACAAACTGAACCAATAGGAGACATTGCCCTTATCCAGCTCCTTCAAGACTTTTAAATGCAATGTATCTTTTCCTCCAATAGCAGCTAATTCACACTTTCTGAGCTACTCACACACTAGAAACGGTTTTATCACTCGTCCAGGGAGCCTGTTTCTTTCTCAGCATCCGTCTAGATGCATTTTTTTAATATTTTTTCATTTTATTTCAAACTTCTGTCTTCATTTTACCACAAACTAGGATATGCTTTGACACCGCTCTCTTCCTTAACTATGAACTCATGGCTATTCAGACACCTAACACTCTTCTGAACTCCTGTTTCCTATCACTGCTTTTCCTCACCATTTAACCCAATGGTCAATCTGAGCAACAAACACCTCAAGTTTTGTTGGGACTGCCCTGTCAGGGGGGGGACTGCCCCAAGGATGGTGTCAGCTCACCAGCATTACTTTTTTAGGCAAGGACCAGCTCTCCCTTCATTTAATTCACCTTTTGGCAGTCACAGTAGGGTTGTACAGCGCGGGGGAAAAGGCCTGTCCGAGTGAGAGAGATTTGAAGAGGCTGTGAATTGAGCGCAAGGTGATGAGCAGTGCCTGGGACACCTCAAGCCAACCCGGTGACCCGAGCAGAGCCCAGCCGTGGAGCCCGGAGCAGAGCACTGACCTGCAGGTCTCTTGGTCAGGTTGAGGCAGTCTGCGTGGTACACTTTGGGGCAGCCTGGCTTCTTACAAGAAACCAACTGCCCTCCGTCCCCACAGCTGAAACACTCATCCTCTCGCTCCTTCATCACCTCCGCCTGCGACCTGCGCTTCATCTGCGGCCGCCTCTTGACCTTCTTGGACTTCTCCTCGGTGACAGCGGGTTGGCTCTGCAGGTGAGACAATGCCAGTTAATGCAGATCCTTGTCCCTTCCAGCTACAGGGGAGACAACAGCAGACCCTGCAAACAAAAATCCCACTGCCAGACATACCTGAAACATATGTAGTAGCTCTACAGTGCTGCTTAATATTTGGCAACTAATTTACCACAGCAAATAGTTATTTTTCTCTCTCTCCTTTTTTTTTTTTTTTTTTTTCCTCAAGAGCCTGGAAGCCCTGCACCAAAGCCTGGTTAAATACAGGATATTTACAATTAGCAAGAGCAGAATGAGGAGCCAGGGGCTGCCCAGTGTTGCTGAGCTCATGCCACCTGTCACAGACTCTTCAGATCCTCAGTCAAAGCAGTCAGGTCTCCTTGCACCCACGACTCTTGAAGAGTCTCTCCCAGGCTTTCCTGCGCTTTTTGACGTTCCTCACTCCTCTCTCCATCTTCACTCTGAATTTATCTGTGATCAGTTTAGACCTGCCCTCATGTCAACGCTTCTCTTTTCCAGCAGTTTTCCCCTCTCCCTGTAGTAACCACCAGGACACACTCTCCTCACAAACCAAACACTTTCAGTCTCCACCCTCGGTCTTCATAACAGCCTTTTTACCACCTCCATTGAGCTTATTTCTCCCAAACACAAGTTACAGAAATATATACACTACTTAAGATGAAGCTCCACAGGCTGTGTACAGTGACACCAGCACTTCTCCAAAAGAGCAGCAAATCCCTCACAAAACACGGCCGGTATTTGTCTTTTTCACAGCTGCCTCACAACAGCAGCTCAGTCCTGCGGCAGCAGCTCCCCAACAGCTCCTTCGCCTCCGTGGCTGGTCACTGATGATCTTTAGATTTGCTTCTGCTGTTACCCTCTGGCTGTGTGCTCTAGTGCATCGAATCCCCGAGCTCCAGTTATACTCAGCGACTTCTCTGCAACTGCCCCATCCTCTCCCACATCTTTGTGTCATCTGCACAGTTAAATTATCACCCTCCAACAGCTGTGTTACAGGCAGTGATGAAATAATCACAACTGGTCCTGAGACTGGCATCTAAATGGCTTAAGTGCTCTCTCCTCTGGCCCAAGGCTTCCTCCAACACCGCCCCCACTCCAGGCTGGGCCCTCAGACCACTTTGATCTTCTCTCGACTAAGTCTCTGGTGATACCAAACACTCAACTCCACAAAGATGATGCTACCTGGCCCCAGTCAGTGACCTTATCAAAGCACTTGGTTTATCTAAGCAGAGGTGAGCTGTATTTTATGCCATAAAACACGCCTGTGTGCCACCAGGGAGTTAAAGCTCTTGATTGTTTCCTTCCCCTCCACATGTGGCTATTTCTGTTTTCATCTCATCATGCCCATTGTCAACTGGGACAAACCAGGCCCTTCTTATCACTGAGAATGCAGGTGGCAAAATCGCTCCACCTAAACTATTCCACCTATTCTCAGTGCCTCTGCCAGCCAATTACAAAGACAACAAGAAAAACCTTTCACAGTTGATTTGAATGTCTAAGCAATGTCTAACAGCTGGACTAAGTGATTTGCACTTGCTCAGTGCAGTACAATAGACTCCCAAGTATTCTTCCACACTTCCAGTTAGAAAGGTCACTTTTAAGAGTGAACTTGAGTATAATTAGTGAAGTTTTATCTTGCTGTATCTTCAGAAACCTTAAAAATGCATGTATTATGGGATGAATTGAAGACAAAACAAAAAGACAACCCCCAACATACTGTTTTCTTGGGTGTTGTTTCTCAGCCTATCTCATCAAGATGGAATGAGTTGCCTCAGGCATCGAGATGGAATATTAATGACAACTAAGGGGCACCTTTCTCTGATTTCCATCACGCAACCCGCAATTTCAAGGCAAAAATTACAGCCAAGCCATGTATAACACCCGAGCAGCACAAAATCAATTTAAGTCGCGAGCCAAAAAAGAGCTAAATACATCAGGTGTGCAATTCACCTCATCTGTCAACTCCTGAAGACATCAATTTATTTTTTTTTCCCCAGAAGTTAATTTTCTGCAGAACTAAGCTCTCTGGAGAATTCACAAAACCTCCCCTATATATTGACAGGGGTTAACAAACGTGCTGCTGGAGCTTTTAACCCTTAACCACGGGTAAGCAAGCCGCCAGTACCCACATGCCAGAGCAGAGGGATTAGAGACTGATTCTGTGAAGCTCTTGAAACAAACCAACAGCTGAGACATAGATTTCGCTGGCAACAGCTGGGAACTCGGCCAGCTGCTCCTGTTATTTCCTTTTCCCAGCGAGAACCAGCTCACACAAGAAGGTAATTGAAATCAATTCCTGTTACTGTGACATTACACTTACAACACGAAGGTCTCAAAGTTGGTGCGTTCTAAAAGCTAGTGATTTTTCGACTTCAGATACGGCAAATTTCTTATTCCTGTCTGATGTGTGCATTTCAGCCACTTAATCAAAAGAAGGAAAAAAGCCCAGGAACTTTCTTATTGCAGCAAAGATGGTGATATAGAAGCCTTCCAACTCCACAGCAACTCCAAGTCTGAAGGAATGTGATTTTGCTGGCCTTCCACGCATGCTCACAATTTGCTCAGGCCTTTCCTTTGGGAAACGTGGGGGTCTTTCTGGTTATACAAGAGCCTTTCCCATGCCTGCCCTTTGCCCCTCTGATGTGATGGAAATTGGAAGCAAAAAATTCTGAAATAAAACTTTCATTTACTCTTCCGTTGTAAAATACAACGTCTTGTCATTATTTATAGCAACTCTAGCAAGTCTAAGATCTGCACTCTCAGAACGAGAACTTGGATATCCAACTGATTTCAAGCAGCGTTTTCATGGCCCCTATTGAAACCAAATTACCCTTCCTGAGATATCTGCAACAAATGGTACACATCTACACAAGGAGGTAATAATTTGGAAGAACAAAAGCTTAAATTAGGCATCATACCTTTGGTCGTACTCCTAGGAAGCCACTGCAGTTTGGGGCACCACATTTACAAACTGTCTTTCCATTTCCCAAACACTCCAGATTGTAGTTGAAAGTCAGCTCAGTCCCTGGCACAAAAGCAGATCAAAACCAACCAAGTCGTAACGAACCACAGAGCAGAACATCTTACTACTGAAGTAAAACAACTTTTGAAACACAACGACACAAGTGACTGGCACAACTCTATGAGGACAGAAACTATTAATCTCCCCACAGAGCTGCACGGATTGAAAATTCAGTGCAACCCCACACTCTTACCACATACTGCAGCCAAAAAGGACATTCGACCCCACTCTATAGCATGCTCAGTTACATTTTTCAATCCTGTAAATTAGAACTACGAAGCTCCATTTATACCATGGATGCATATGTTTCATTACATCAGGGCTGGTGTTACATCTCGCGAGTGCCTATGTGAAAACAAAAATTAAGAATCTTCCCAGGGAGCTACAAACCCTCCCCCTTGGTTGCAGAAACACTCTCATGCTCTTAACGGCCAGTGCTGACAGAGCGGGGATCCTTACCAGCTTTGATATTTACAATTGCGAAGAGCCCGACCCGCGTGTCGCCGTTCACACACCACTTCTGAGTCTCGCAGTTTGGCTGGCAGCAGTGGTTCATGAACCGAGCGTAATTGCCTTTTGGCCCAGCATCAATGATTCGATCCTGCAGTGAAAAACAAAACAAAACCAGACTTAATAAACTGTTATTTCCTGCTCAAGCTGCTGCAGCACAGCCACCTTTACACCAGGAGAGCACTCAATAGCAGCGAAAAGTATATCTGGAGGCATCTGACGACCCTTGCAAAGCACTGGAGTTCATATACATGTTTTAACACATGTGGTAAGTGTTGCTGTGTTGCCTGGATGAGCAACAGACGCCCAACCAGTTTCCACACATTGACCTCTCTGGCCGGGGCTGGCAGACCATATAGCCAGACAGCGTCCTGCGCATCATTTTCCTCTTCAAAGACACACGGGCTCCCAAACACATCAGGAAAATGCTACTCTGCTACTCCCTGCAGTGTCAGTACCAGATAAACACTGCACCAGCACACTCCCAAGGCAGCACTTGTGGTTCCAGACTCCTACTTCTGCTTACAAGCAAAATACCAGTTCCTATTTCTTGCATGTCAATGCACAGAAGGAAAAATAGGAACAGTATCTAACGCAAGGCTGCTCTGTACAGCATCCTCTCATTTCTTAGAATGCATCAGAGAGGAGAGGGTAGCTGCAACTGAGATTTGGTTTTGTACTAATGAGAGATATTAACACTTGGTTTTGTCCCTGTTCCCACCCATCAGCCAGACGAGGAGAACGAGACAGAGTCAGTGTAAATTTCCAGCAAGAAGTGGAGAGAGCCAGAAAGTGGTGACATTTTTATCCTGTCCCACACTCACCAGCTTCTTCCTGTGCCTGCCTTCTCAGATTCCTTCTAATCTTTCCAAGGTTGAGTGACAATGCGTGGAAAGCAGCTGACAAAACTACTTACCTCCGAAAGCCAGGAGCTCACACCAACCACCCGGCCTCCAGGACCCACTGAGGAATCTGTATGTGCAACTCCACCCTTCTACTTAGATCAGCAAGACCTGGGATCTGAACTTCAATGAGGGTCTCACTGTGCCTGATATTTAAACACCCGAGGACTGACGCCTGCTCTGGCACACACCAGTCCAGTTCTGGACTCTTTATGGTTCAGCTGGTGGGAGGGGTCCAGAGTTTACAAAATTCACCCTGTTATGCTGAAGCACGGTCTACGATCCTCAGACAGTTTTACTCAGACAACTGCCTCACCTCTTCTGAATGAACTCCAACAGTCGGTTCAGACTTTGTTCCTAATCCTAATACCCAGTGTTAAATCCATTCTTTTAGTTTTCTCTTTAGTGGAAACACAGACCAGCTCATCAGCAACTCTTACTTGCTGGAGAAGACCACTACGATGCCTTCCTTGAAATCATTTTACTTCTGTCTATGATGCTGGTGAGACAAAATTTGTTCCACATACCTTATCCAGTGTCAACATATAGAAATTGGTGATGTCATGCTCCTGAGCATAGCGAATTCGGGCTCGGCACTCCTCTTCATCAATTAGCTCCCCGACATACTCATTAACAAATTCACCCTGCCAGAGAGAAAAAAACAACCTGGTAAGTCAAGACAAATTCCCTCCAGGATGGAAGGACATCAACCTTTGTGCTAAAACCTTGTTCCTGCTTCCTATATGGAGACCTTCTCACAAAAATCTTCCTCTATGCTTTCCAGCCAGTTTGACCTATACTCTTCACCAAGAGCCTTGAATCACGTCTCACATACTCAACAAATAACGTGGAATAAATTAAATAAAGTAACATTGGTCATCAGATTCTTCTTTGTGCTATGGAAAGAATTAACATAACTGCATCCAAGCTCTAAACAACATCCCTTTAGGGTCCAACCACACTGAGCGATAGGATGCACCTCGGGCTGCTCCTGCAGTGAATCCATAGAGCTCCCCTGTAGCAAAGTACGGCAGAGATGGTATTTTAACGGTCAAAGGGAACCCCAGCCCTCCTCCATCAGGTCTAAAAGGTGCTTCCATTAGGCTACCAAATTTTGTTGTTCCCAGACTGTCAGCTGGAAGTGTAACAGAACAGGCACATGGGATGGCAGACAGATCCTTTAGCCTGTAGTAGGGCAGGCAGCAAAACCTAAACAGGGTAGGCTCACATTTTTCTACTATTCTCTGGATCTTCACCATCTTCAGGCCGGTGATTTGGTGTGCTCATAAAGCCCATTGTCTACACAAGCAGGCAGACTGAGCAAGCATCTTTCTTACCCCATGGGACGTCAACATGCAAACAGTTTTCCTGGTTAGCTGAGGCAAAACATTGTTGTTGGGACTGAAAAAGTTAAATTCAATCATTTCTTTTCTAAGTGTCATTCTACAGCAAGAAGTCTCCTTCAAATTATGGAAGTCAGTAATTTTTTTAATCTCTTGAAACCAACACTGAGTAAGAGAAAAATCACATGCAGAAACAGAGTACGTACCTTTCTGATATCTGTTTTGGCTTGCAAGCCCCAGCCTCGTGCCAGCGTGCGGAAGATCTGTACCTCAGGGTACTGCCGCTTGGAGAAGCACTGGTTCTGGCAGCGCTCCCCAGCGGGGCACACCATGGGGTGGCATTCGTACAGCAACATGCGGTTGATGCATTCTGAGTCCAGGCCACACGGGTTTTCATCTGTCGGTTTGCAGTTGCAGCGCGGTATCTCGGACAGGTCTGCAGTGAAGATCTGCACCTTACCCACAGGCCGGTTCACCTGGAATGCACAGGAAGGAAGGATGTCAGCTTTTAAGGACACATCCCGACAGCCACTTCTAGACTCACCCCTTGCCTACCAGCCAACAGGCTGCAGTGCCAGGTGGTCACAGCAAGGGGCAGAAGGACACAAGCACAGGCACTCATGTACTTTCAGCCACATTATTTCAAAAGGTACACAGATGGAAAAGCTAAGAAGGTAAGAAGGATGCAGATCCCCCAATTAGCATTGTCTGGTACAATGTACCCCGGAGAGGGGAGAGGCTGCCAAATGCCTCCCTCCCGTCACCTCTGTATCTACTACACCCAACTCAGGTGGCCCAAGTGCTCTCGTTGGGTGCACACTGTACCTGTGACCAACACCAAATCATTTTCTGCGTGAAACAGCACCTCCTCCAGTCTCTAAGGGTCAAGTCCTTTTCCTCACAGCCCTGTTTTTTGAATCTGTTACCTTCAAGCTCGTTTTGCTCTCAGCTGTCACTACAGGAACCAGGCACACATGCCCATGACAGAGCACAGAGGACCTACCTATGCACCAGGCCACAGGCAGTTAGCTCCCTACCCCATTGTCTTGCAGGTGTAAATGAAAAGAAAAAAACACAAAGCCCAAAGAGGAGCTCAGAGTTAAGCCAAGGAGCTCTCTCAAAACAGCTCCAGAAGGAAGCAGAGTGCAGCACCAGGTGGAGAAGTGACTGGCTGTCTGTGGCATGAGCAGGGTCCTTTGGTTTTGGTTAAAGGCAGCAAACGCTGAAAAGCAGGCAACAGAGAGCCAGGACTTTTGAGAGAGGTACTGAAGAGCTCCTTGCTGTTCTTTGCCTGGAAGAGCATTATCATCAGCTCCCTTTCCTAGGATACGAAAGGATGGGGTTCATTTAAGCAAAACTATTCCAGCCCCCATACAATTTATCTAGTCCCACCCACTGAGCAAAGTTTTCGAGCTGGCAGCCTGCCTGAGGCTGACCTAGCTCTGACTCTCACACCTCTGTCTAAAAGCAAACCCTGCAGAAATGCCTGAATCATCACTCCAGCACAGTCTCCCCCTTCCTCCTCACCCTGCCTCCCATCTCCAACCTTCCTTGTCACTCTTGTATTCTCCTCCGCTGCCTCTCATCTCTTACTCAGACTGTTAAGCTCATCACCTCGTAAAGGGTGATGAGACTTGTAGGATTAGGAACATCCACCACCAGGCAGACAGAGGTGTCCAGGCTGGCTCTGGCCCTACCACCCCAAGCACTCACAGTGTCGCAGCACAGTTGTCCCTCTCAGCACACACACATGCCCAGCCGGCCTGCCCTACAATCTGAGGCACAAAACCAGCTCCAAAACAGGGAAATGCTTGGACTAGACCCAACCCTGACATGATAGAGGATCCCAAGTCTATTTTGCAGCAGGCTCTTGTGTTGGTGCTCCTTGGGATGCACCCTGAGGTGTTCGTCTCTTTAGAAGGCCCATATAGGGGTGGACACAGCCAGCTTTGGCCACTCCGCCCTGAAGCCTACCCCAGTTCACTGTACGCTCCCACAAATTGCTTTGCTTTCACAGAGACAAACAGCTTGCACCCAGACCTCAGAAGAGGCGCCATGGCTAACGACCATAACTGTTATTTATATTAAAAGGTTGTTTTCAAAGGCTCCAAACTGCTTTCTAGGTTCCTTCATGTTGCAGCCAGACACAGGCTTAAAAATACCTATAACGAGAAACTGTATTTCCTCCCCTGAAGCTGCTTGGCCCATACTGCTGCCACAGCATGCAGTGGTGTTCTTCACACGGGGCACTAATCCACGTAGGGCACACCCACCTGTCTAGAAATCCTAGCTAGAAACAAAAAGCACCAGCAATGACTTAAGCCTTTGTGGTTTGCCACATAAAAGAGGGAAGGAGCAGACAGAGGCAATGAAAAAAGAATCCCTGTGTTTCTGATCAGTCTGGACCCACATCTCAAGCACATGCACCCACCTGGCCCCAGCTCTCTCTTTTAAGTCACCTCCACCCTGTAGGACTTCTATTGCTGCTCCAACTCTACCTCAAAATACAGCCCTACACTAAAGAGTTTTCCAAAACTCAGCAAAAGGCCCAATACTCCAGCATGCACATCTACTTTAGTATTTCTCCTCAGTCACTAACTAATACAGCAAGAGATATAAAACAACAGCAGAGAAGAAATGATATACTGTGGGTTAGCACCCTCCACACAGCTCTGCTCCGCTGCACCACCGGGCTGCCCACTTTGCCATGAGCAGCAGGCAGTACTCGAGCACCCTGCCTATTGCCAGCACTCTCCTCTACAGTCTCAACATAGAGACGCTTCCTTCAGACCACACAACTGACACAGAACAGCGCAGAGATGTCCAGATCTGTTCCAGTAAGTCAGAGTACCTCTGTTACTGGTGTCCAGCCTCCATACAGCTCTGTGGATACATGAATCGTTTCTGTGGAGGATGACTGAAGATGCCAAGAGGACCAAAGTAACCTTCAAACGCAGCCAGACGCCCAGATTGTTTCTGTATACCTGTAAATCACCTGCTCTGACAGCTCAAGACTTCTCTTCTGCACCTGTTCCCCCCACTTGCCCTCACCTTGATGTGTTTGTAGGGAGGAGGTTTCTTGTCATTCTTTTTGTCTTCTTGAAGCTGTCTCAGCTCTTTCTGTGCCTTCAACTCTTCAAATCTTACTGCAGCTTCCTGAAGAGCTAAGCGAGAGAACACTTATGTGTCATGAGGAACTCCCTCTGCTTGCAGGGAGCTGGGCTGCCAGTGTCCACCCCACACTCACAGCTCCACAGGGAACCTCCCCAGCTGTGTGCTTCAGAGGGAGAGGTTCACCAGAGGGTGAAGATCTGGCCAAGGCCACAGGGCAATCCCAGGAGTTACAGTAAGGGACGTGGTCCATGGGTGAGGAAGCATCCGAACTGTCAGCTAGCTTTGCCTGCTTTTTGGGCTGAGGTGTGGGGCAGCTGCATTCACAACTCAAGCACATTTTTATACTCAGATAACAGTTGTTTCAGACACAGGGAAGCTGTCAAAGCAGCAGCTCACTCAGGTTTAGATGGGCTATGTCAGAGCTAGAGAAGCATTCAAGATCTGCACACCCGTCTGCCTCTCTGGGAGACAGACTAACAAACATCCTGAGTACGCTGGATGACAGGTCAGCAGCAGCTCATTCTACAAATTTAATTTCGCTTTAGGTCTAAGACGACATTTTTCTCTGTTACAAGAATGCCACTTCGCCAAATGAGAATGAAGAGAAAAAGAACATGTATCTCCCTGGATGAAGCCAAGTTACCTTTCTTGTATATGCCATCCACGCCCTTCCCCATCTTGTCTTTGCTGCTGACGTCACCTTCCATGTAAGGGAACACACGGGCCTGGTGGGTCCACAGGTAATCCTTGGAGCCGAAGAACAGCACAGGGAACTCACCAATGTCGTGTTTCATTTTCTGGATGTTGACAGGAATTGTCCTAGGATGGCAAATCTCAGCTGGCCACCACCTGTAACACAGGGATGGGCAGATGAAACCTCTGGCTTCTTCATTTCCAACCACCTCAGAAATATACTACTGCATGGAGACATGGGGGAAAGTTGTGCAAAGGCTACAGCAAGACTGGTGGGGAGACAAGAGGCTACTGGAAGAGGAAAGCACGGATTTTACCGGCTGCTACATGCATGCAAAAAGAGCCAGAGGCTGCTGCACTGCACCCTGCAGAGAGGAGCTTCTCACCTCAATCATCATGAGCCCTGCATGAAGAAGTGATGGGGACAAGTCTGCTCTACCTTCACCTACCTGTAGCGCCCAACTTTCACCCAGACCACTTCCTTGTAGTGTGGTTTTTTGCCTGCCTTGCAATCATTACAATACCAGCTTCCCTCTGGCATCTCAATGTTTAGACACTCACGGTGAAACGCAGCCGGGCACGACTCGCAGCATAAAAGGCTGCCCCCTGCAAAGAAAAGGAGAAGGAATTAATCAGTCAACGTGCACAAGCCCTGGGCTCCACACTTCCAGACAGACACAGCCAAGAAAAGGGCACAATGCTCTTCCGCAAATCCTGCTGTGCCCTATCCACGCTGCAAAAAGAATCCTTCTGAGGATCCAGAAAATGTCCTGGTCTGAAGTTGGACTTAAATGGGGAGGGACAAGAAGATGATCTGCTCTCTGCAGTTCTTTGGCACACACCGGACAGGGAAAGCTCCCACCTACTCTAATGACTTCTCGTCAGAGCACTCCTTGGTGACGGAGGACCCAGCGCAGAGCATCTCACCTTCCGAGCAGACAAAGCACCAGCTGACATTGACGTGCTCATGGTTGCGGCAGCCCCTCCGTGCGGTGAAGTGATTGGGGCAGATGATGCTGTTGGAGGCGAGGACCACGGACCCAGCAGCGAGGCAGAAGTCGTTGGAGTGGTACGCAACCGGGCACCGCACGCAGCGCATCAGGCGACCTGGTACCGAAACACGTCGGGAACACGGTGAACCTCAAAAGCAGGACAATTTTTTGTTTCCTGCCAAAACTAGCCTCTATAGATAACCAAGGAGCCAACTATAAGCAGCCATAGATGATCTTTGGAAGAGGAAACTGACCTTTAATTTTTATACTGTCCACGACATACTCGGTAGTTTCCTATCACATTATTTACTACAACACTATATATATGATTAAAAATATATTTGAATATAACATATATAAAACTGTATTATTTAGAAGTGAAAAACCTTCTGCATGCTGTACAGAAACAGTTCAAAAGTTCACAGACTGCAACTGCTTCCTATCATACACAAATAATTAGTAAATCAGCTCAGACAGTAATTACAGAGGGGGTGTTCCAAGTGCTTAGCTGCACATAATGAAACAAATCCATGTAGTTCCCAAAACATCGGCACTTGTCTCTCCACTTTACCAGATTTTACCCTGAAATTGCAGAATGAAGAATTCAGAATTACCTACAGACCTAATTTACTCAAGGTTTTTGAAAGCCTGTTTTCAGCTCCTCACAGGAGACTACACACAGGGAGAAGAGGTGCGAGAAAAGGGGCAAGTCTGACCACTGAGAAGCAGCAGCCAGAGGAACACAACACAAATGTTCAGTGATCAGCTGTGGGCTTTCAGCCTTAGTGTTGTTTTTGACACCAAATACTGATATATGGGAGACAAGGGAAGACAACAACTTTAACACAAACATTGAGGATAAAACTAGAGCTGGTGTTATGGTCACTGGTCTTAAGATAACAGAGATTTATACAAAGGTAGCTTTAGAAGAAAATACACAAGGCAAATACATAAAAATTTTAAGTTTAATCATGTGAGATAAAGGTCAAGGTATTGCTGCAAACAGCTCAAGCAAATCTTTGCCTGAGAAACTCAGCCCAAGGCTGTCATTACTGCAAGATGAGGGTTTGCATTATTTTAAAAAAAACAAAACCACAAAAAACCCCTAGAACAGTATCATAGCTTTTATTATGCTGCTCTCTATGCCTTGATAGCCCCCATCTGCAGCCCTGGCACAGTGGAAAGCAGGTAGGAGAAACACGAGAGTGTCTGCACAGACCACAGGCTTATTGAAAAACCCAGAGGCACGTGGCATCGCTGGAT
This sequence comes from Apaloderma vittatum, assembly GCF_000703405.1. Lineage (NCBI taxonomy): Eukaryota > Metazoa > Chordata > Aves > Trogoniformes > Trogonidae > Apaloderma > Apaloderma vittatum. The sequence continues at coordinate 37,249 of NW_009692914.1, read as the reverse complement.
GTGCAGGCATCCAAGGTCTGAACAGGCGAGAACATTTCAGCTGCCATGTGTGATCATCAGGAGCGCTGATGAGCAGGAACCTCACCTACCGACACCACCCTTCCACCCCCAGAGAGAAACGATTCCTCAGCAAACGCCACAGTAAGCACCGTGGCAAGATGAGAAAACCACCAAGAACAACTAACTGACTGCACGTGGGACATGAAGCAAAGAAAAACCTTCCACCTCCATCCCCTAGACCATGCTAGAAGATTCCAATACCTTTAGACGCAGAGATGTTTGCTGGGTTGGCAGCATGGCAAGTCATGCAAATGTGCAGGGAGCATCGGAAGCCCTTGTTCTGCAGGACGGTGGGCGGGTACTTCTGTATGCAGGCTTCATGGTAATACTTCCCACAGAGGGGCAGCAAGCACCTTTTGACATCCTCCCCGCAGCTCTTGCACACAAAGCAGGTGTGGACCCCTGGAAAAAGAGCAGCAGCCGTTAACACTAGTCACAGAGAAAGGCTAAATGAAGACACTTCCATCAGGCTGCGTGTTAGCACAGAACAACTTGCCAACCTGCTGCATCAACATCCTACCCCAAAGGACAGCTCTCTGCAGCAGGCTAGTTTTGCCTGCAGCTGCGATAAAACTCTAGATTGAAAAAAAAAGATCATTATAGTTATGATTTCAGGCTAGCAAAAAATAGAAGGAAACTAAAAATAAACAACTTTACTTAGACACTCCCCCCCCATTTCCAGACTGCTCCAGGCTCACCTTCCCCAACTCCATGTGTTGCCAGGTCTAGTCGAGAGGTGGCGCCCCTGCCCAAAACAGGGAGGTTGGACTAGATGATCTCTAAGGTCCCTTCCAGCCTAGGCCATTCTATGACCTATGATGCTCTAACTGCCTTCCCTCTCCCTAGTCCCAGATAGATAAGAATTTCCCCTTCTCTTTCCCACCACATCTTAGACAGTCACTTCTTCACACCCCACATACCTGAATGAACAGCAAAATGAGTTAAGTAAAAAGTCATTATCGAACATCTAACCAATAACCAAAAGACTGAGAGCTAGTTAGTGGTGCTTCTTGCTGGCACATCACTCCATCAGCGGATGCACCAGGTAAGCATGCAGCAAGCACTCTGTCTTTCAGAGCTCAGTACCTGTGGAACACTCGTTGCAGATGAATTTGCCCTTTGGCATCTCGGAGAGCCCAAGGCACTGCAAGTGAAAAGCACCACAGCACTGTGCCTCACACAGCAGCAGCTCCCCCGGCTTCTCGCAGATCTGCAGGGAAAAAAAACACAACGTCAGCCCTGAGCAACCTCCTTCCCCAACTCATCTCAGTGACAATCCATGTGCTGGCCCGGACTGCCAGAGAGACCTCTGCAGAAAAATGCTAAACTTTCCTTGCATCAGTTAAATCAGGTGGTTTATGCATCACCGTTGCCATTTGCCACCCAGTCCCTGGTACCACGCATTGGTTAAAACGACACTGGTCATGTCTCCCTGCCATCTATGGACTTTAGCAGGAGGACAGGAAATCACAGAGAGGCAATAAAAATCTGGCTAATTCTACGATAAGCACCTTAAGGACACCTGATCTTACCTGGGGCACTTGCGTGTCTCCAGAACTTACAGTAAAAATACTTTACAGTGGTAAAGTCTCAAAGAGATTTCTTCAAGGACGTTACCTGACACACGTTCTCCTTGAGTGCTGCTCCTCCTCCACGCTCTACCTGCATCTTTTTGGACGAAGGCACACCATGGTCATTCTCTGACCCTTCTTCATTACCCTCTTTGGGGCTTGCAGCAGTCCCATGAACTGATGTCTCCCCCTTCAAAAAGAAATCCAGAATCAGGGCTGCCAGTACATCCTGTCCTGACTCGGAAACTAAAAGTTCAGCCATCGGTCTGTGTGTGCTACCCACCCTGGAGAGAACATACCCCATCAGTTCCACCAAGACTTACAAGGATGGAAAGAGCTCTTAGCTTACTAGATCATAAAAAAAAAAAATACACTCAATACAATTATTTTCCTGTGCATAACCCCCCTCTGAAGAAGCAGTTGTGGCTGAGGAAGAAAGGTATTATCCTGCACAGAAAGAAATCAGGAATGCTGGAATAGTCTGAGGCACCCTGCACGCTGCAATCTGCTCGCACTGAAAATGCAGATGAAAAACTTCACACAACCTTTACTGCAGTTGTCAGCCAGCAAATAAACCAGACTTTTCCCCCCAGTTGTCTCAGCTTGTCCTAACCCACGTAAAATACGGGCATGTAGGTATTCAACACCTGTGTTAGTATGAACCAGCCAGCCAACACCAAAGTGACCAGGGCAGCATTTACACCATCGTCCTGCCTGGGGCATCGAGTCTTTCACACACATCTGATCGGTGTGTTAGGACAGCGCTGACTCCAACATGTACTGGTGAGAGAGCACCGTGCGAGAACCTGGGTTCAAACGATAAAGCCCCAGTCACATCTTTGTGGGCCAAGTCAGGGATCCTGCCATAAGGCTGCCCAAGGTGGAAGGATGCCTTCGGATGTGCCCATGGGACCTGCCCAGACACTGTCACAGGGAAGGAGAGAAGCAGGTATCCTACAGACATCGGTTTCTACCAGAAGCTACTGCTGTCATGGAGCTGCACACGGCAGCACCACCTTCGCTTTCGCCAGGAGTCAGCTATGAGCTAGGGAGCACCACCCTGCCAGCTTCTAGGCCTCTCGACTCTCACCAGCCCCAGCGGCCACTCCAGACTGGGTATGCCTTAAGCTCCGTTATTAATGCTGTACCAAAGTGATGACTTTAGCCAAGTGCTTTGAACAGGACCATTTTAAGGACTCTGCCATTTTTCTATAGCCCAGCTCACTGCAGTTACCTGAGCGACCGCAGTGTGCAGCTGCCAGTTTCTCCTTGTGTCACCAAGCCGCATCCAGTGCATGCTCAGACACAAACTGTACACCTGACAGACCTCATGAGGAATTAAAACTGCTGGCAGGGGCAGCAGCAATCACTCTCATACCTTCAAGCCTGCTAATTATCACGAGGAGCTTTGCATCACTTCACGTATGAGAGAGCATCAGCCTGAGTTTTCAGTCTGAGCAAAACAGGGACATAAAGATCTCCCAAAGTTTAAAGCTGGGAGAACCTGGAGCTGGTCATTCTGGTCAGATAATGATGCTTCCTCGGCTTGTTCTGTTGGTTGGTTGGTTTTAGGTTTTTGGGTGGGTTTTTTTGGTTTTGATTTTTAATTCCCTAAAAGCAGAAGTAAGAATTTATTTGGAGACATTTTAAAGGCATGGGAGTTTTGTGGAGCAATGATGCACAGGCGCACTGACAGTATATTAAAGCACACAGTACAAAGATGAATAGTATAAATTGCCTTTATCGAGCACCAAAAAAGGAAAGTCCCAGCTACAAACTACTGCCAGTCCAACACGCCATACAGGGTACAGCCTTACAGATCTACCAACAATCTCACTGGAAGGCTGGCAGCAATGCAGCCTGTGGGAATACTGGCAATGAGCACGTAAGCTGCTGCCACCCTACCACAGCCCTAGCAGAGGGAAGGGAAAGGTCTCTCCAGCATCAGTAAAACAACCATCTAAGAACACAACAGCCACCTTTGCCTCTACACACAATAGCACCTTCCCAAGCTACGTGCTACGATACTTCTGCTCCTGCTGCTGCATTTCTGCTAGGAATTACACAGGCTGCTGCAAGGCAGCCCTCTGGCCTAAACACTCATTCTGGCTCCTGGAATGCTCCAGGAGCAGCACCAGTGAGCAGTGCTCCAAGGACTGGTTACAGCTCAGGTCCTCCTATTCCTACATAGGTGCTCCCTCCTCTGCTCAGGGTGGCAGGGGTCACTGTAACAAAGAACAAGGGCAGGATTAATCAGCTACTCCTACGGGCAAACAGCATCAGCTATAGCTTCTGCGTACGCTGGAGCCCCAGTGTCACAGACACAAAGTGAGCTGAGCCCCTCTCATGGTCACAGAGGTCCCTGTCAGGAGGGGCAGGGTGCTGGTTGGTAAACAAGCACCACCCACCCTGCAGTCAGTGGCACAAGCTTCTTGCTGAAGCTAAGGTTTCAAAATAGTGTTTTGGAAGCGGGGACATACTCAGATATGCTACGTTTGTCTGTATGACATGGCCAACCTTCTGGCCATTTTTCTACCACGGCCGCTAGGACTCCTTGGTGTGAACCCTGATGAACATGTTTCGTGTGTTAATGGAACAGGAGACTAAAACGCATCTAGTGGTCATAGAATATTAACCAGCAACGACCTCCTCAGATCTGAAAGCACTTGCTAGCAGCGATACTACTGTAACACCTGGGCCCACACTGCCCTGCTCTTTCAGCCTAAACCCATCCTATGTGGTTCTGGCAAACAGGTGGCAAACCTACACGTTCCAAGCACCAAGATTTTAGCCTTATTTTTTTTCAATGCTTCCAGAACCACACAGTGAAGAGAGCAGGACGGGCAAGACCAAATACCTGTGCTATGTGAACAGGGAGAAGGGATCACCATTTAAGCTGATCACTCAAAAGAACCTGTTACTCTGTTCCCCCTCCTTCCCCTACCCAGGGTGAACTGCAGAACTACAGACCTCCTACAGAGGGCAGGTCTCGGGTCTTCTTCCAGAGCTGTATCTGCTGCTGTATCTGGCACATCCTCAAAAGCCTGGCCTGTTCTTTGGCACAGCCTGACCTTGGCTCACAACCTTGACAACCATTTCAACAGCATTTTCCATTCCCTTCTCTCAGTCTCTTGCTGCCCTGATGTTGTAAACTTGCATTTCTGGCTCCACAGACACACAAGGACAGAGAAGCCTGCTTAGTTCAGCCCAGGCAGACAATCTTTCTTCTGCCCTCTTTCCTCTGAAAGCAGCTGGATTCAAGGCTTCACTGAGCTGTATTATCATATTTGTCCTAGCACTGTTCAGCACAAAGTGGAGTCCTTAAGGACCAGCATGGTCGGAATTTCATATGAAGGAACAACTGCATCTCCACAGCACACCAATACTCACCAGTACACACACACTCACCTAAGCCAAGGGCTGAACACTCATCACAGCAGTTCAAGAGACACAATCCCAAACAAACAGATGCTGGCAGGTGCTGAGCGTTGCCTACTCCCCCCCCGCCCCCCCTTTTTTTCCCCCCATGGTTTACCACACTTCAGGTACTCAACACAGATGTCTAAGGCTGGAGGCAGTTAAGACTCCCTGGGTTTCCTCTGCAATGAACAGTGGGTGCAGGGCTCAGAGCCCTGGCCTAGCTGCTCTGATTGGCCCCTCTTTTCTTAACAGAGAATTTGCTAGCTCAGAGCTGAGCAAGTCTCTTAGTGGATACCTACCAGCAGACAGTGTTAACTGCCCCCAGCACTGGCAAATATATTTGCACAGGCTTCTTCGAAACACAATTCCAGATGAGCACACTTCAGAAAGAGCACTGACACCATCACAGGAGGACTTGCATGACCCCACTCTATCATCCCCATCAGAAACATCCTTTTCAAAAAGCAGTAGCAGCAGCGGGTGGCTGGCACTGCTCAAAGCAGTGTGAAGTTTGTGCTCTCCAGAAAGCTGTATAACAACAATAAATATAACGAGATATGTCTGTAATTGGCTCCTGAAATACATACTGACTATCCTGACAGAACAGCCT
>NW_009692914.1:0-31557 GCF_000703405.1 Apaloderma vittatum | reverse complement strand
CCTGGGCCACTGGAAGTGAGAGGCGATGGTGAGAGGCCCAGAGGTGTCCTGCCTCTCCCAGGGAGTCCTGCTTCCCCTACACTTGGTGATACCTGGCTGACTCCTAAAAGGCAAAATGTGCTTGTCAGAGATATTTGTACATCATCTATGCTGGGACGCAGTAGAAGGGAGTTGCCCCAATTTTCCCTCTCTGCTGGATGGCAGAACACAATCAGAGGCTCCTGTGAACAATCACAGTCTCCCTCAATCCCTCCAATATTGCCCTTACAGCTCACCCTGGCATGCAGCTACCAGCGAAAGAAGGGGTTGAAGTCCACAGTCTAGTGCTTGCACTTCATACTGGTGCATAAAAATGCAAGATTCCCACCACTACCACCAGAGAAGACCTTTTACAGCACTTAGAAGTTTTACACCTTACTTCCGAGGTGCAAAGCGAGATGCTAGACAAAACCAGGCTCCGTTCAAGTCAAACAGCCTCTCTCCTGGAGAATCAGCAGAGTAGCAGCTTAAAAGCAGCCCAAGTTGAGCAGTCATCACAAAATAGCTACTAAATCAATGTGGTATCTTCAGCTTCAACCCCAGGCTTATGCAACTACAGCAGTGGGATAAACTCCCAACCGACATGCCAGCCAGGCAAAGGCTCTGGCCTGGGCTCTGCAAAGTGCCCTGAGAAGTAGCAGGCAGGTTATAAGGATGACAGCATGTAGGAAAACCCAAGAGTACCTCAGAGTGCGGGGTCTCCCCCATTCCCTCCTCATTCCTCTCCTTCTTGGGATGCACTGCAGTAGAGGCATGGCGCTGTCTCTTCCGCTTCCGCTGCTTCTCCAAGAGCTTTTCAGAAGCTGCAATGCAACAGAAAGACCACTCAAGGAAAATTCAGAAATAACTCCCTTGCTACAGGCACCACCCTTTCCAAGAGCTTCAGGTTGGGTCCTACTGTCGTTGAAGGCGTAAGGGCTGGCACAGTACCAGCCTCAAGACAGTCTGCCCTCCGTCCTGCAACCATCAGACCACCACTGACTCACACTGGTTTAAGCTTCTTTTGATGAACAGTATCACTGACTTTCCCGATACAGCCCCCTCCAGCAGGAGAAGAAGAAACTTTACCAACATCAAGCTTATGCTGCTAATCAAATGTTGATAACTACCTCCTCCCACCACACTGCAACAAAAACTCCCTCACATGGATGCCAATGTGATGCAAAGGCAGAGGGGGAGGGAGGACAATGTAACTGCACAGCTGTCCCTGGCACAAGGCAGCCACCGCTGAGCCTGGTCACAGCACGTCATCAGGCAAAAGACAGCGTGTTGGCACAGGACCTGTGCCAGTGAGGGTCATAGGCTGGGTGCTTGAAGGAAAGAGATGACATTCACATCTTCTCAGAGAAACATTTCCATAGGGAAATCAAAGTCCTTGACAGTGCCTTGGGTCAATCTTCCTACTCAGTTCTTCTGCCACTGCCTCAGCTCAGCCAAGTGCTCTCCGAGAGCCCAGGACACACAAGCCCTTAGACACAGACACACAAAGCCACAGGCACCGATTCAAATGTCACCAACAACCCACGCCCACAGCCATGCCTTCACTTACCTTCTCCCAAGTCCGAGAAGTGGGCTGGTGAGCAGAGCTCAGAGCTGTCGTTCTCCAAAGGACCAATGCCCTAGAAATAAGAACAGTCGAGTCACCAGTGGCGAATGAGAGACGCACGCTTGTCAGCCACATGGAGCCCTTTACGAATGACCGCAACTTGGAACTTACAGTTCAGGTCATGGATTCATCAGCAATTAGAGACTTTACAAGGAAACATTTGTTTTGTGTGTGCATGATAGATAAAACCCACACGGAAAAGTGAAGTCCTGCCCAGAGGCAGGGAGGAACGCTGAGAATGCTGTGCCTTGCGCTCACCAGCGCTATCGGTTGTTTCCTGAGCTCTCCCCAACAGGCTGCCAACACCCTGTAAGCTGCTGGGACCAGAGATTCTATTCTGGCTTTACACTTTTGCAGTGGTTAAGACCGAAAAACACTGGCCTCTGCGCTACTGCAACCATGATAACTGTATTAAGACTGTGCCACATAGAGAAAAAGGAAAGGAAAAAAGCTATTATTAATCAACCTTAGACACAGTGACAAGTCTTGTACACCAGCTGAAATAATTCTTGGCAAGTTGTTTGTTTCCAAACTACACCACTGAATATCAAGTATTTTGCAGAGCAGCATTTTCTTTAAAAATATGCACCAAGAACTGAATACTCTATGCAATACAGGTCAAGCCTCCATCCTGCTACAAGCTCTGCACTTATGTACCATTCACCAGCTCACTTGGGAAGGTAACAAAGGGAACACTGGTCAGAGGAAATCTGATGGAAAAGAACAAAGCCTCAGGTTCAAGTCCAAGCTACACAGCAACGTGACAGTGACAGAAAGCCTCTGTGCATAACATTTCTGCTCACACTTCCTCAGCCAGCATCCAGATGACTTCTTTTTGATATAAATCAATGAGGAGAGGAGATTTTACAGCAAAAATTACCCAATCCTCGATACCAGTGGGGAGGGGTGGGGAACACATCTGTATTCACATTTCATCATCATAACACAGCAACCAGCACCTTTGGGAAGGGTGGACCTTTGCTCCTGGGCCACAGCCAACAAAAAACCACAGCCTGTCACACTGTGTCTCATTCAGCAGAGTCTGCTCTCGAGGCTCGTTTTCTATCTGGTTTTCAAAAGACCTAAAAGGGAAGTACCTTCTTCGGGGGAGTCCACTCATCCTTCTTTGGCATAAAGGCAGTGTCCAAATCATTGGATTCCAAGAGCTTTTTAGTGGGCTTCCTCTGACGCTTGCTTTCAAAGTTTCCTGCAACAAAACTCTTCACATCAGATAAAGGGGGTCATCTTCTTTTCAATCAGACTAAGACCATTAAGCAAATATCAGCCAACAGTTCAAAACAATCTGCTTTGCCCTGTCTTTGGTTTCATAAGCTCCTAGTAGAGAGGTGCCAATTATCTTCCAAAAAAATTAACTTCCAAAAAAATGGACCTCAGTCCATCGTGACCTTCAGGCGTACCTCAATACACTAATACAAAAATCCACCCACAGAAGAAAGATTATGAAGTCGATGCCAGGAGGTAACACATCCTGGTAGTGCAGCTCAGATCGTAATTTCCCAATCGCTTTGATCTGGCAGAAGCCAGCCCTACCACTGACAAACCCAGCCTTCCCTCCACTCCCACACCACTCACACCAGCCGTCGTGCTGCGCACCGTAAACAGGCTAAAGGACAAGCTCTCGGTAACAACTACCTGGGAAGACATCCCAAACAAGCCAGCTGTAACCTGCACTATTTCCTACTCAAGGTTTAGCTGGCACTCAGGAAGCAACAAGCTGCTAGACCTTGGATTTTTCGCACTAATTTTGGCAACAGCATAAACTTAAAACTACCAGGAAATTATGATGCTGTAAGTGCAAGTCACTGCGCAGAAACAACTTGCTACCCATCCTACGCTGTCATCCGCTTGCTTCATCATCCTCGGCTGTGTCCTCTCTGTGACACATGCTGTGCCACCTCCGCGGGCTCTGCTGATGCATCAGACACCTAATAGAGGGACAACAGGGCACTGCTCTCAAGGTCAGGCTCTGCCCACAGCCTGGACTCTATGTGCTTCAGCAAGAGGTGAGTTTTGGCAGGAGGGGGAAGAGCTACGCAACCTCTGCACATTGCATGCGTTCTCCCACTGCTGCACCCTGTTCTCCTGCATTTCCAGCCTCAGGTTGACATCCTCAGATTTTTCTCCTTTGATCTTAACCTAACGTTCCATTTCCATCTGACACCCACAAGCCCTGACAGGCAATCCCTCTGCCGACGCCAGGCATGTCCTTTACACACCACCAGAGAATGTATGTACTGCAAAGCAAACCCCGATACTGACTCTGTTGGAAAAATGAAAAGCCCATCAGGCCACACTTGCTCTTTGCACACGGTGCCTTACTGAAAGCTAAGGCCCTGGCTCGCTGCTAGCACAAACCTTTGACAATTTCTACGGATGCTTAGAATCTCTAATAAAAACGTTTTTCCAGAGGGGTTTCTGTGCTACAATTACCTGAGCACACTAGGAGAGCAAAAGGTCACCCCACAAGCTATGCAGATCAGATCCAAAGGGTTTTAACAGCATCAAGTTACCTTCGAGCTAAAGGAACGCTGCTGTTTGCAAGGATGGACAGAAAGCGCTCGGAGAAGGAGTTGTGACTTCCTTCATTCAGACAAAGGGGTATTCTGTGCCAGGACCTAAGGAGGATCATCACACACTACAGAAGCTAAGAGCATAAGTGCAATCACCCAACTCAGTGGATCACCTGCTGCACCTGGTCCCTCTCCCTTTCCAGCACTAGTAACGGTCATTGAATGAGGCAAAGCAAAACCAAGCACATCACCAACTGCTGACTTTTTCACTCTAGCCGACGCAACAATTTTCACTGAACTAGCGACACGTTCAATTATGAGAGCAGAATCACACAGCCTCCCACTAACCTGATTTCAGAAACCTCTCTTCTGCGTCTGGAGAAGCAGAAACTTCAGAAACATCTGAGGAAGAGAGCACGAGCTCTGGAAAATCTGACGGTCCTTCTAGAAGTTGATCAGCGGGATCAGTGGAATGGGATCCTAGTTCTGAGAGGGAGCACTCTGCTTCAAGGATGGGAGGGGACTCTTTGGTTGAAGATGGAGTTGAAACCAAAGGACTCTGCTCCCGCCGGGTGTCTCTGTCAGGACTGCATTGTGCGGGAAGACCTCCTTCAAACTCAGACCTCACCACGGAATTCACCTAGCACAGCGAAACATGGTGGTGAAAACATTTGTCCTGCACAGCACTGCACAGAGCAAGAACTCTCAGCCAGCAAGAACACATCAAAAGCGCACAGACTCCAGCTCCAGAGTAATAACCATGAAGAGTACATTAGCCTTCACCCACCTTTTGCAATTGCTCTTGGCCTTTCTTTGACTTTTTCTTGGGTGCAAATAAGTGATCGTATTCTTCTGCATATTCCAGAAGCCGTTTACTCGGCTTTCTGAGGCGCTTTCTCTCTGAACGTACTAAGAAAAAGGAAAGCAGCTTCAAGACTGTGTTTCTGAGACAATCACAAGACAAAATTCTCTAAGTGATCTGTAGATAATAGTTGTTCCTGCCTTCTCTTTGAGAGGCTCCATGCAGGAAGAGCCCTGATACTTCTCTCTCTGTGATGCAGCCTTATAACTTTTGAGCTTCCTGTTTTCCACAATCCTGACATGACAGGTGGGATTTTTAAGGACCTAAGGGACTTCAAACAGTTCAGGTAAGAAAACAAAAAACATAAGATATCTGACTTAGAAGCTCCTGGAGTTTCGACCCAACATCTCCCTAGACAAACTACACCTAACCTTCTTGTAGTACTTTTACTGAAACCGAAGACCACTGGCACATCAGGCTCCCCTCATGCTATTTTTGCTGTTAACCCGAACTCCTTTCCTTTTAGGGCAGGCCTACAGGAAAACACTGTTTTCCCGTAACAGGGTTCAGTCAGTAGTTTCACTAGTGAAACGTAAGCCTAACTCCTTCCCTTCCCCTCCTCCCCGGCGTATTTCTGTGTATACTACAAGAGCCTTGTGCTCCCCATCTGCTGCTGCGAGCCCTTTTATTGCCTCTGCTTCCTGACAATAGATTCCACAATGAGACCAGGGAGCGCAGGGTCCGCGCCAGCCACCGCAAGCCCTTCGGGGCTCAGACGGCTTTGTGTTTGCACAGCGCTGCACCAGCGCAAGGGAAACCTGGTAACAGGTATTTCCTCGACAAAAACCGAAGCACCTGTGCTACACCACCGCAACGCCCTGGTACACAGCAAGCTCCAAAAAAAACCCAAACAAAAACCTGATGCTGTACACCATTCTCCACCCGGCAAGCCGCAGAAACACAATGATGCAAGATCGTGTCTTTTTCTCACTTCTCAGAACACCTCTGACTTTCCCCTCCCTTTTTTTTTTTTTTTACTTTTCAAAACTATTAAATAATATTGTTTAAATATTTCTCCTAGTCACAAAAATATTTGTGGTCTACCGGAAGCTTGGGAACAAACAAAGAGATATTCCCTTTGCCTCTCATCTGTAGGAGGTGGCTTTTTCTTTTTTAAAACGGAAACATTTTATAACAAAGCATTCCAGCGCAACACTTCAGAACAGGGATGTTGGACAAGATTGCTACACTTTATTGTGGCTTTGTGGTTAAACAAGCACGAAAATGTCAAACATGGCCAAAAGAGAAGAAAGGAACAACTTTCTCAAACAGTTATTTTCAGCCCCTGTTAAAGCTCTGTACACGTTTCTGGGTGGATACACATTTCCAGTTATAGCATAACCAGCTATAGGATAAGTATCCTCAGCAGGCAACTATTTAGAGCCCCAAAGCCACACAGCACTGTGCCAGAAGGATTGGCTTAACTGCATTTTTTTTTCTTCCTCCAAAGCAAATACCGGACAAGAATCCCAAATGCAGTCTGACTGGCACTGGAAAAATCACATACCTGATGGAACTATCACTATAAATAATGTTTTATGTCTGGAAATTCCACTAGTCTCCACTTCTGCCTTACTTGCTCTAAATCACACCACAAAGTTTGCCGCAAAAATACGCCAAATGTCGCCATTCATTCAGCTGTGATAAAGACTTTACATAGTTCAAGCTTAAGTGAAAATGTCACAGCTGTGACTGCAGCCCACTGCGATCTCTCACCCCTGATGCGCTGCCTGCTGCGGACAAGGACCAGCCACATCTTCTCAAGGCACTGGCAAACAGAGGAAACTCCTCTTCTGGAAGCTGCAGTCAGTCTAACCTCCACCATCATTCTCTCCACTTCCTATGTAGCTGCTTGATATAAAAAGACAACTGGTTTCTCTGAGGGGGCTTTCACAGCATTAGAGGTTCTCACTGCCACCAGCACGCGGCGAGTGTTACAGCAGCCCTGACACCTCCTCACACACAGAGGTTCCCGTGCCTCCCTACAGCACATCTGTACAGGTAAAATCCAGGTGTGTCTCAAGGCTGATGTGCTGTTTAGGAGAGGGGAATGAGGAATTACACTGCAGCTGCTGATCTGTCCCTTCTGCAGGCAAACCCAGTCCCTTGCTGTCACTGCACCCTGCGCTCCTCTCCACCACCACAGCTGGCCCAGGAGCTGCCGGCCGCCTTCCCGCAGCCCTTCTCTCCTCACACTGCCTCCTCTTGGTAGCTCTTCTCTAGTTCTCTCTGCAGACTTGCGTCTTCACCTCAACCTTACAGGGATGCTTCAGTTGCAAAACTGTCACGACACCCCGCAAACCTTCAGCTGCATTTGGGTGCAAAGCAGGACCTCGCTCCCTCCGTTGGGCTGCGACGCCCCTAGAGCAGAGCCCCCCCAGCCCAGCCCATGTCCTCTCGCCTGCTCCACAGCGACTCAAGTCCTTCAAAACATGCAACTACAGCTAGAGGAGTCAGTGAATGATTAAGCTTGTCACGATTTCAAACCAGAACCTTTACACCTCACGTGGGCTTGTTTCACCTGGTGGGGTTGTTTTCTGTGCCTGCTGCGACTTGCCATAGGCAGGTCCTACGACCGCTAAGCCAGGAGCCACCTTTTCCACACCGAAACAGAGGCACAGGCAACCTCCAGCAACCACTAATAGCAAAATACACACACAGGAATGTGCGCAGAGGGAACATGTAGGTGACAAAACGTACGCAGGTTCAAAATTCCAAAGAGCTGTATTAATTTATGATATCACAAACAGATTAGAGCAATTCAGTTTGGTGAAATCTACAGTAAAATTTCATTTTGTTGTTTTCATTAAGGTTTGCTTCCCCAGATTCTTTGCAGAAGCCTGAGGATGGTATGCGCTGAACATGGTTCTGCTGGACCTATTCCCTCCAAACACACCTTTTCTTTTTTCCTTTTTTTTTTTTTGGCTTTTACTGAGTGTCCCCATCCCTGCAGGAGAGGCAGGGCTGTCTGACCTTATGGTCCTCAGAAGTCTCCTCCTTTCCAGGTCATTTCCCTCCCAGTGATGCTGCTTTACTTCTGCTGGCCATCCTCCAGCCTCACCTCCAGCCCAGCCTCCCTGGCGGCCTCCCTTTCTTCTGCTCTCCCCCTCAGCCCCTCAGGCAGACCAACCAGAGCTGTAAAAACTAGGAAACCGGTAGGATTCCCCAACTCCTTATTAGAAGCTAATAAAACTACATGCTAAAATGCCAAAAAAAAAACCCCTCAACACATCGTCTTGATGAAATCCTAAAGAAAAAACTAAAGATAGGTTCGGTCTAACAAAAATATAAAAAAAAAAGCAAGTAAGAGTAGCTCTTGAGAGTCAGTTTCCCACAATTTTACAGCACTAACATCATGCTCGTGGCTATAAACAAACACATTATGAAGGTGTTAAGTTTTTTTTTAAAAAAAAGAAAAAATCTAAACTTAGGAAGATGCTTATTTTACCTCTTACTGTGAAGAAACTAATAACAATTTGTAACATATTTAAAATTTCTCACCAAAAAACTAAGCAAAATCCCAGAGTCGCTCTGCCTTCTTTGTTCTCCATGGCTACAGAGAACCCAAAAGCAAGGTACCGCACTTTCTTCAGCTCAGTCATATACATCTCCATGTTGTCAAACAGCCCCAATTCCACAACTTATGCTTTAAATGAAAAAAAGTGTAAAATGTAGACAAATACACGCTCTGGTGCAAGTCCAGCTCCCTTACCTTGTGCAGAGAATTCAGACTGGGGAGCAAAGTTGCCAAGCTCTGTTTCTGAGTCCATCACACTGTTGTTTGGCTTACCACATACATTCAAACGCTTGTCAACTAAGTCTAAAGGACTCTCACAGTCCTGATCTGCCAGGTCTCCCTCAAGCACCTTTGAATGAGGGGAATGCCTACGTCCCAAGCACTCATTTCCCTTCAGCGAAAAGCCACGAAAATTCAGGCCAAAGGCACTCTCCAAGTTTCCTCGTTCCCTAGATCTACTGATGTGCTTATTAGATCTAGCACTGCTTTGGTTAAAACGCTGCCATCGTTTTTTGGGTGCTACGTGATTTATATCATTAGACTCATCACCAAGAGAGCTCTCACTATTTGCCTCTGAATCCAAGTCTGGACTCTCCCCATTTTCAGCAGAAGTGCAGCTCTCATTATTTCTACCGGCTTCAGGTCTCCTTCCAATACGATCTAAATTGTCATCAGATAAACCAGCAGAGTCTTCATCAGTTGAATGTTCTGTTAAATCAACAGACTCTTTCCTCTCAGTATCTTCTGCTTCATTACCTAGAGGACCGGGAACCGAACCATGAACGCGGAAAGCATGTTCTCCTGAATCTCTGGATAACCGACTTAGCAACTTACTTGGCCCTCCTGGTTTTAAGTCCTTTCTGTTTGAAACTGTTTTATCTCCAAGCTTTGATGACTGCTTAGATTTTGAACAGTTGCGTTTGGGCACGCAATTTGTGCCATTTGTCCCAGAAACAGCAGCACTTGCAGGCTCCCTTTTACTAGTACCAATCCCCGCCAACTTGGTTGGAGGATTGCGTGAAAAGGAGGAGTTGCTTACAGAAGAGTTTGGATTTACTGTTTCCTGGACACAATCTCCATTTTTCTCTATTTTGTATGGGGGACCTACAATAGACAAGGACTTCAGACCACTCGCAGAATTGCTTCCAGGACCATCAGCTGTGCTGGTATTTCGAAACGGGACTATATTTTGACTAGTCATCAGCTGCTGTTCTTTTGTCTTACTGTCATGCATATCCTTCAACATCATTAGCAAGGTGCTGAATTTGTAATCTGGCTCAATAGGCAAACGACCGTGACCAGAAGCAGAAGAGAAAAGCAGCGGTACTGTGGCCTTTGGAGCGCCAGAGTCACCAGCGTCGTCACTGACAGACCGGTAAGACAGCTCCTTCAGCTCCGACAAGACGTGTTTCACCACAGCCGTTTCTATCTCAGCAGAGTCCCTGGGTTTCTCATGCATGTTGTTTAACAGTTTCTGACCGTCAACTTTTCCACTTCTCTGAAGAGAATCTCTCTGAAGGCCAGAGAAACCTTTGGTATCCGAAGAGCAGCGATTCATGCCTCCCTCCTCTTCTGCAAGAGAAGGCTCCAACCCAGCAACTTTTTCTTTATGTTTGCATTTTATACTCCTGATTCCGGGCAATTTAATGCTTTTCGGTTTCAAGATTATTTGATCTGCAACAGGCCAGGAGCTGTCCTTGGAAACACTCTGGGGAGTAGTGTGCTGGTTTGCTAAAGAAAGATTGTCATTTCTCACATTTGAAGAGCACTCAAGAGCCGTCAATGACATCTCAGCATCAGAGAAGCCTACTTCAAGCTCCCCATCTACAAATTCAGCATCAAGTCTGTTGGTTACTGAACTTCCCAGAGGTTTGCGATCTCTGTAGGACTTCTTCCTGGCCCTTCTGTTGCTCTTCTGAGAAAGATACATGGAAAGCTTAATGTTTCCACTTGGTGCCGTAGGAAATGCCTTCTCCACTTTATCTGAAGAATCACTAACTTCAAGAGCACTAGAAGCTCTCTCTGAACTTTGGTCCATCATATCCACATCACTGTTCCCACCATCTGAGAGGGAAGAGGATGAATCCGATTCAGTTTGCTTTTTCTCCATACCAGTATCAGATGCAGAATAGTGTATCTGTAACTTGGAACTGCACAGAATGCCCAGGGAGCTCTTCTCTCTCTCCAGAGATGTACTGGAAAACAAATCCCCCTGAAGCGTGTTCTTCAGAGCATCACTTTTACAATTCTCATAGTCCAGTTTCAAAGCTGTCTTTTCAAAACGTCTTTCTCCAAAGGAGGAAAGCAAATGGTTTTCCCTGGTGCTGTTGGATGGTGTTAGGCTGTTGGCGATCCGTCGAAGCTCGTGAGACGCGTGTTTATCGGGGAGGTCCCCAACAATCATGCTTCTAACTATGCTCTCTGGAGTTTTTCCTTTGATTTCTCCCCTGGATGCTTCCCCTCTCGCACCACTCTTTTTTACTCTAGTCCTTTTTCTGCTGTCTGAGCTCTTTTTCACATGTGGCTTAACGTGCAATTTTCCTTTCTCACTGGCCGAGTGTCCCGAGTCCAACGTCAAGGATTTAAAACAGCCGTTCAGTTGTCTGTCCCTTTCTGCTCCAGGGCCATTGGCATAGTATTCAGACTGCACTTCTTTCTCACTGTCCAGCTCGCTGGAGTTCTGGCTGAATTTCTGATCCTCTGGCCCCCCGAGAAGTATGTCTTCCGCCTGTCCAACACTGACTTCCCATTTAGCCATAAATCTCTGAGGAACCTTAAAGTCAGAGGAGACAAAAAAAAAAAAAAAGAGAGAAAAAAAGAAATTGGTGGGGTAAGCAACAAGATAAAAGTGAGACAGAGATGCACAAGGCATAGAACAGAGTGACAGGGCTGCACTTTGCATCTTTAAGAGAAAAACATGGATTCCCAGAGACTGTGCCTAGGGGACACAAAAAATATTCCTCCTGGGTAAGCACTCTGCACACCTGCTGAGCGTAATAAAAATCCCTGTGCATTCTCAAAGCAGCAAAAAGTTCCCTACGCACCCAGATCTCCCAGGAACCAGACGTCTCGGCATCCCAGCACACCCTGAACACAACAGCTGGAAAAGTGGAATGTATATGGTGTGGATCCCTGGCACAGAGATGTAAAGCAACATCCAACAAGAATCTCAAGGCAAACTAAGCCTTTTCCTCAAAATACTAGAGCAGACGTGTTTGCTTTACTCATTCTTGAGTCTTCCTGCATCCCTTGAACTCAGCACAATTCAGTCTTCCCTCTCCATCAACTCACTTGGGCAGAAGCACAAGATTCACACATACATGAAATGTACTCTGTCAAACTCAAGACATTTGTCACCTAGAAGTCTCCGAGCTTTAACTCTGTCCCTTTAGTATAAAATAAAAAGCACGCTCCATACTGGACAGAAACCTCTGCTAACACCTAAAACCAGCAAGAAACTTGTTTCTTTACCACGTGTGCAGTTCTTGGCTGCACAACAGCAAGTCAAAGGCTTCACAACCGCTCCTAAAATCAATACCATTTCGAAGGCAGGAGGAACAACTCAAATTTCTGACACTTTTCCTTTAAAAAAACCTCACACCAACAAAAAATCTCATCTCAGTAGATTAAAAAGGTTTTACGGAACAGCCTGGTAGCAAAGCAGCCAAAGACTCTCAGCTTTGCATCAGATCTTGGTTTGCAGGGATGTGAACCTGGACATTTCTGTGAACAACAGACATTTGAATCCCCCTCTTGCAGCCACACCAGCACTGCCATTTACACATAGGATGAGATTCTAGCCATGCAGCACATCTAGGACCAGAAAAGTTATTTGGGAGCATGAAACTAGCTGTCAGGGGGCTGGAACACCAGAAGTCCTTGGAGAAGATATTGAACATGCCCTTGGAAAAGCAAAACCAAATGAACACATTACCTCAGGACTCACATCTGCAAGAGCACATTCAATCTGATGGGTTTGCATTAACATAGGTTAAGTACTTAACTGCTAACAAACCTCTTGAAAAAGAGAAAAAGAAAAGCCAGACACCACTGCCTGGTATAACTCCTCTCTACAGTAACGCAACAGCCTCTGTACATCTTCACTTTAGCAATTCTAAAAAGTTAATTTCTCCAGTCACCTCCCTAAAGATGCAGACCAGACCTGTGTCACATTACATCACACTGGCTACAGCTCCTAAAGGCCGTTACGTTTGGAAATGGAGATGATGCGATGAGCCACAAAACTCGTTCCCACAGGCTCACTGACAAAGTGTTTTCCAAGTCAGATTAAAAGTCCTCACAGATTCTATACAGAGAATTACTGAAGCAGGGCTAAAACCCCCACTGCTTTATCTCAGTCAGTGATCTACCCAAGCGTGTGACTCCACCTCTGCTTCAGATCAGCCAAGAGAGGCTGCCAGAGAGCACAGGGAGTCAGGGAGTAGCAGTGCAGTGGAACAGCCCTCAGGAGAGGGCTGCGCTGCTCACGCCGACCGAGGAGACCGGGCTCCTCTGCCCCTCCGAGCTGTGCAGGGCAATAAAAGCACTGGGTCACACCCCGACACAAAGCAAAGCCTAGAAACTGCTGGCAGCTGATAAACTCTGCTCATTGAAGGACGCAAAGAATCACTTCCCTGGCCCTGTTGCTGCAGTCCCTGCCACAGAAGAAAGCCACTGAAGAGCAATTTCAGGCATAAAGGAATATTTTGCACTGGGCAGATTTGAAAAATCAAAAAACATCTTAGAGAAAACAGATCTTTCACCTTATGTTTGTAGCCTTTTTCCTTCTGCTTTCCTCTTCTCCGAAGAACAGGCAGCTCTTCAAACTGATGTCTTCCTTCAAAGAGGACAATAGCTTTCCCAGCAACCCAGGTTTTCTCTGAAGGTTCTCCTAAGGCATCCACATAGTACTCTCGGTAGGGTCTCCGATTGGAAACTATTTTTAAAAATTTAGCAAAATTAATCTCTGGCATACAACAGAATAAAGGCACAAAAAGAATAGCAGAAAGTGGAAATAATTTGCCACTTAATTTTCAACAACCTTTTGGTTAATAACATTCCCACAAATGCCAGTTCTGGGGGTTTGTCAGAACTAAGGGAGATCCCTTTGGTCTCTGCTCTCTATGTTTTGTGCTGCTACTCTCTACTTCTAAATGTTTAAGTATTTTTTTTTTTACAAACAATTGATGAACAGCTCTAAGATGGGCCATCTCCTTAGAGCAAAGACCACAGTTTGGCTGTAAAAAAAAGAAATTATGAAAGTATCCAAATATTTTTTTCCTGGAGAGACACAACATATTAGACAGGATATTTCTTTTCTGCTACTCCCTGATTAATGATTAAACAGTCCAGTCCACTTGGCTGCCGGGAAAAGGCAACACTGCACCGGCAACACCCAGAAATGAAATCCTTCTGGGTAGGATTTACTCATACAGGTTGAGCCTCCCCCACCATGATATAACCCACCTTGTTCAATGTTTTGTTACCAAACAAGCTCTTATTTAGGATATAAAATGTTAACAACAGCCCTTAAGTAAGCACATACATTTTACAAGGACTAGGAGCAACCTGACAAAACGTTAGTTGCAATGAGTATCTCCATACTTTGGGCACAAAGGTGGAGAGCAAAAGAAGAAACTCAACCATAAGGGAATAATCAAAGATTTTTCAAAGCTGCTTTCTGTGCAAGAAGGTTCAACAGACACAGCACAATAAAGAACTGAACCAGTACTAGGTGTGCTGGTGAAAAAGGACAGATTACAGGCATTAGAACAGAGTAAACAAGGCTTGAACAAGGGATATAAACTTCTCCCTGCATTTCACTGCAATGTGTGTTTTACGTTCTCCTGGGAACTCCCTCACCCTCCAGAGGCGTCGCCCAGACTTCACCGCCCATTTGGTCTGTGCTGCCTCTTCCAGGAGTGCCAGCACAGTGCGGCCTTCAGCAGTGCTGCCCTTCAGATTCTGACCAAGACCAGCGAGCAGATGACAAATAATGACCTGGGCAACATCAAACCAAGGGCAAAGACGACAGACTTCATCTGTCCCATTCATAGTACTGGGTCTCAGGCCACCGAGCCTCGACCTTTCAGTTCCAAAAATCCTTGAGTCAAGAACTTGCTGAGAAGAGGCAAATCACCTTAAAAAAACCCCCCCACCACGCCTCAAATCCAAGGGGGGGAAATAAAAAAGTTTAGAAGTGATGAGTTTGAAGTGATCTGCTTGTTTTGAAGGGCTTGTTCCCTTGGCAACAGGAGAGCCAAGGCAGGAGGACTGTGCCTCCCAGGGTGCACGGAGTCCCAGCACCTCCACCTGCCCAAAAGCACCAGAGTTCAGATCCCCCCGCAATGAGGAGGGGAGATGGGCAGATTGCACACAGCCATGACTGGAAAATGCAGCTTTTCCCAGAGCTCTGCTGGTTTGAACACAGATAAAACACGATGGGAGAGTCTCTCATGCAGCTGGAGATCAGAGCTTTCTGGAATTTGTTAATAGCATGTTTCCTCTCTGCAGAATTCCTTTACTAGTAATCCTCATACACTGGCCGAGAAGGGATTACTGGACAGCTACATACATTAAAACCTGTCCAAAACTTCAATGGGAGGGATGCAGAGGGAGAATATATGTCTGGCATATCTTCCAGCAACATCTTCAACAGGAATTTGAGAGTTCAGAAGGGACTATTTAAAACAGCACATTTGTTATTATCTAGAATCAGGATGAATGCCTCCCAAAGAATGAAGACAAGAGTGGAAAAATAGCAAGTAAGAAGACTACAGCAACCAGACCTGGGGATGACATGAGCACAATGCAGGAGAAGCTGTTTCAAGTCTCTAGAGAAATAGTAGAGGGCTCTGAGCTGACAGCTACTCAGAAAAAGCCTCCTCAGAACTTGGTTCTTAGGCTGGCAAGGGCCACAAAAACTGAAGGGAAATACTCTGGTGAGTGGCAACCTCACTGGTCCACAGAGCTGTCAAGGGCAGACAGCACTAGTTCAAGGGTTTTTTCCAGTTGCCCACAGAACAAAAAGAATCAGAAGGGGAAATCAGGAACAAAGAAGTAAGCGTTTCCATTCCTGGCAGTCTCCCCATAGCGAGTAAGATCCTCAAAGCACCGTGAGAGGCTTCAAATGAGCTGCCATTTCCAATCACTCACTTCCCCTCTGTTCTCTCCATCACTCACCTACACCTCTCTGCCCTCAGTCTGTAAGACTCCCTTCCTGGCTCTCCCCTGCACACGCACAGCTCTGACTTCTCTCCGCTGGCTCTTAGTCTCTCTGACACACTATGCCCTAAACTTTCACATATGTGGCTCCATCTCCAGGTTTTTCTGGCATTTCCCCACAAACAGCCCCTTGCTCCCTTGTGCCAAACAAACCCCCAAAAAATCACTTCCTTGCACACATTCCCAGCACACCTTCAGGCATCCAGCAACTATGCTGCACTACCACACGCTGCTTCTCAGCCCCTCCAGCCTCCTGCTCTGCAAGCGGGGCCGACTGTCTGTGACCTCACACAGTCCAGGCTTCCCAGCTCCACTTCCCCACCCACTGCACGTCTCTGCCCTCACTTCTCTGATCCATCTCCTTTTTTTTTTCCGCATTCCTTTTTCAAGAGGCTGCTCTTTTTTCTGCACTGCCCTGAGCTCGGCCCAGTTACTTACCCTTCCAATGCTCTAGGAAGAAAAGCCTACGTGTCCAACAGCTATCTGTGCCACTTCCATCAGCCTCAGCCCCATCTTCCTCCTGTCATCTCCCTGATCTAGGTCTACTTTATAGATCAAGGTCCTCCGCAGCAGAGTATTTCTTCATACCTTTCAAGGGCCAGAAATGGTTTTTTGTTTTTGGGTTTTTTTTAAATAATTAAAATCTGCAGCACCCTGCCATACACAAAGTCTCCACTGTGCAGTCTGAGTAGATACAGTACCTTTCATTTTTGAGTGACAGTCCAGCACTGGGTCATGACAAATTGTGCATGGCCACCATGGGCGTCTGTTGAACTTGGCCCAAACAAGATCCCCAACTTCATACTTCACTGGAGTAGGTTTCTTCTTGGCTCGGATCTTTGGGGAAAAACCAGAACACAAGAAATCACTAAAGCTCCAGATGGTTTTTTTAAAAGAGATTTGCCTCCCCCCTGGGTGCAGATCACATCTGGCCACCAGAGACATTTACATTAAAAAGCAAGTCCTGATTTTACTTAGTGGCCCCTACACCTTCAAAGAACAAGATGGTTCTTCCCATTCTTCTGAAAGAACAAAACAATAAATTATGGTTTTAGAGGATTTGGGGTTTTTTTTAGGTTTTGGTTCGTTTGTTTGTTTATTTTTAGTAAGGAACATAATCTCTGGTAAAACTGCACTCAAACTTCACATATCTGTGCAGGTAAATATTTGGGGTTAGTACTAGCCCTCATTACTTCACTAACACAAATTTGTTAATTTCAAACGTTGCTGTGTACAGGAAAAGTGGAAGTAAGAGAAAATAAAATATTCCTGACTGGAAGAAGGTGATGAGAACAGCAAATTAAGTGTTTATCGATTAAATAAAAATAAAAATTGGTAGTATGTACAAGCTTCCCTGCTTCTCAGATGTGCTCAGGAAAAAGCTTTTCCAGAACATATTTGAAACCAAAGGCAGGGAAAATCCAAGAAGCTCTTTACATCCTACTTTTTTGCTTATATAAGCAGAATGGTCATCGCTCTACCCCAATACTACAGAGCTGGAGAAAAGGGAGCACAACAGCAGTCATCTCCCTTCTAGAAGATGCACGGACACAAGGGCTTTGCTAGTCCCCAAAACCAGCTCGTGTCGAGTCTGTAGAAAACAGGCACCTGAACCCTCTCCACTTCCCAGGCTGCACAGCGAGCACAAGAACCTCAAAATCCTTCAACACAGACAAACCCAGCGCTGCTTAATGCCGTTTCTGTCTCGCTACCTGGAGCTGGACACTGCTCTCGCAGCAGAACCTCTGCCAAGAGGAGGATTCAGGAGCTTATCGGTGCTGTGACTAACTTTTCACAGGATCCAGGCAGGGGAGCCCGTGCCCAGCCATGGGGCATCCTGCCTGTTTAGCAGACACATCCCAGGTGGGATCAGCATTTTAAGAGTTCTAAAAAGTGATGCAGGTATTACTCCTGTCGATAAGCATCAGCAATATGCTCCTCATTAAAGCTGTCATAGCACAAATACGCACCTTCTCACTTTGCTTCTCCGTCCTGCTCACCACCCTTCCTGAGGCACGTCTCTTGCAATTCACAGTTCAACATCCTAGCAACTAAAACGCAACAGACCTCTCTAATAAAAAGTATATTCCACTTTACATTGAGTTTTATGGGTTTTCTTCAGTGGTTAAAGAAAACACAAAAGGATAAAGTCCTCCAATACACGAAAAAAAGCAGGTAATGATGTTACACACTACATCACTGAAATTCTTCTCACTCCATCTTCAGAAGCCGTGCGGGACCTTCGCACTGAGCAGGAGCTCAGCAGCAGGGGACGTGAAGGAGCACAGGGCAGGGGGCTGCGGACTCTGCCGCTGCCCTGTTGCATCCGAGTGCTTCTACAGCACCCCAGACACTGGTTTTCTGGACGAAAAATATGCATCCCTGAGCATGGGAACCAGAAGTGCCGCCCTTCGCTGGTGCTTTTAAATGCTGATGCACTTTCAGATGCAAAACCCCTCTATCGGTTCATTTCCAGCTGGTCGGCATCCTGTAAATGCGACCTTTGCATCAACTTGGGGTTTTTTTGTTAAAAAAAAAATCAACACCAAACCCACCACATTTCAAGCCCAGGCTTTAAGGGGCACAGGTACATCATAACTGATCACTCGACACGCTGTGCACAATGCACACCCAATACCTGTGCATCTCGCTGTAACCTGAGCGAAGTCAGCTGGAAGGAGCAGTAAAACTATGCCGGAGATTTGCCAAAGCCATTCACACCGATACACCTGAGGGACATCCCCAACTCTGCCTAGAGGCAAGTCTGCATCTAAATCAACTCTTTGTCACCCTCCAATACCCCACACGGGCCTGAGGAAAATGTGGCTTTCAAGAAACTATTCGGAAAATGCTTAAATAGTTACCTGTCTTTCTTTCCGAGCAGTCAGCAGCTATTCTCATTCCTGCCCAGTTTGCTCTCCCCCTTCTCCGGCACCAGTAATCAGATGCTGGCCCCATCATTTGTAATACTAAAAAAAAACAACAGCCCAACCCAAAAACTAGCAGAGGAGTGAAAGCATAAGTTATTTCCAGGTACATAAGTCTCTTCCTTTAAACTCTGCTGTGTGATGCCAGAACTCCAGCCCCCAAGGTGTTTATTTCTTGGACAAAAATACAACAAATTTCATTCCTATTACAATCAATGTTTCCTATGCCAAGATCAAACCGCTAACGGCCAAAAATTGAGCCCTGCAGTAACGACGACTTTTCTGTGAACTAGGGAAAGCCCAACGTTTGTAAACACAATGAACTTCAGATTTAATCCCTACATATGGTCAGAGTACTAGGTGATTACCTACAGAGCATGGAAACATTCAAGTGTTTAAATAACAGCAAAACTTTGTGTGCCACTGCATTTCAGGCAGATATCGTGTTGTAACTCCACTGAATATACTGACAAAATTCAAAGCAGGCAAGAGATTGGGTTAGTAAAGAAAGAAACCACAGCGCCTTGCTCAGTCAGCAGATTTTGTACTGTTAGACCTTCTCCTAAAGGGAGTTAAGTACTGTCTACTCTGTTATCAACTGTTTGGCATTCGTTTGTTATTCAGATGGGACAAGCTATAGTCTACACTCTCGATAATTTGCAGTATTACAGACGACTTTGTGCTATTTCTAGAAAGAACAAAAACGTAAGTTGTGGATGTTTTCATCCAAATCCTCTCCACCAATGCAAGACCACTCATCGCTGAGGAAAGGGGTCACAAATGGAGGTTCAGCGGCAGGATTACACAAGCATTTCCGCATTGAAAATCACCTCCTCAGTTTGTACTACACCAAACACACCAGGTTTTGCAATTCACTAAGTGAAGCTGAGCACCAGCTTTTAGTATCTCATGAGAAAGCAGGCTTTCTAACAGACTACCCCACAAACAGTACCTCTGCTCGCCTGAAATTCGCTTTATAAGGCAAATATGAAACACAAAATCACAGACTCATTTAGGTTGGAAAAGACCTTTAAGATCATCAATCAAGCAAGGAAAGCTTACATTTCTAAGCAATTCTATTATTGTACACATCCTGTCAGTCCTCAACTGTGTCTCAGCAATTCTTCTTCCCTTTAAAATATCCACATCGTTAAAAAGTGACAAAAACCCCACTTATCTAGTAACCACTCACTCTTGGCCACATTACTCTGCGCTGCTATTCAAACCATTAATCTTGCTGGAAGAAGTGGCACAAAGCACCGGTCTCCAAACACATGGACGTGCCACTGGCCAAGGGGTAACACCTTCCCTGCAGCACTGCTCATCTCTGGGGAACAGCCAGAGCAGCACCAGCGCCTCCGGCACAGCGCGGCACGGCCACACGCACCCCACGTGCCCCAACAGCGTGACCATCCTGGCAGAGCCACAGCAAAGCCAATCTGCACGCAAAAGGGCAGAGGTATAGATTGTTACAAGCCAACATTTTCAGTATCATGTACCTAAAAAACCGAGCCGTCCCAAGTCCAAGCGCTGAGCTGCAACAGTAGAAGCACAGTTCAAATTCAGACCTGCTTCGGAAAGCCATTGCGCAAATGCTTGGCCAAAGTAGCCCCATTAGAGTTTATTCCTGACTTAATTATAAACAGGACATTATTCAGTGAAGTGAGGGACAGACCATGCTCTGCGAAAAAGGCTGGGGCAGCAAAATAGATTGTGTGCAAGACGGATGGAGAAAAGCAAGAAGGAAGCCACTGATCCCCAGGAAGAACGAAGGAAGATCCTGCCAAGCCTGTTTCAGGCACGAAGTGGACAGAATCAAAGCCAAGGAAAAAAATAAAAGGATGCAGCCACATCTAAGCAATAATTAAACAATACAGTATAAACAACGACACTAACAGCCTTTTCCATCGAGTGCGCGGCGGGTACCTGCGAGGGCCCTGGGCTATCTCCCAAGCAGACCTCACCGCAGCAGGAGCTGCCAGCCAAGTCCCACCCTGCTCACCAGCTGCACATCCATCCGTGTGGGGCAGGAGGCAGCAGAAACTCTAACCCACAAACTTCAGTGCTCTCTTCAAATCTTCTCATTCCTAGGCAGCAACTCTTGTGCTTCTCCCCCAGGACTGTCAACAAGCTGTTCCCAATACCTACCAGAATACCTACCAGAAGCCCAGTGAGGGTCAGCCCACCGCCTCCCCCACCACCACCTTTTTTCCTTTAAGTTCAGCGATCACTACTTTTCTCCTGAACAGAACGAGATAACAAGCAGTACATCTAATTCCTACGAGTCACCAACCCAGGCCCAGATATGGCTGAAAAGCTATTCATACCGGAAAAGGAAAAACACCAACACAACCAAAACTAACAGAGCAAACTTGAGGGAATAAACAACACTTGAAGGCACCTAGATTAGCCTGGGTCCAACAGTCTGCTGAAAGCAGTATCTACTAACACAACCAACAGCACGGTGGGTGTCAGAGATGTGCCTTGCCAAGGGCATGACACTCCCAACCCCTGCCATGTCACCATCACACAACAGGTTGTTCGCTCTCTGCCCTCGCAGAGGAAGGGCAGCAACCAGGGCAAGTTCCCTCTACTCGAAGCACTCCCAGAACTGGAAGAGCTTCCAGAAATCTTCATGGGATGGTGTTTGCCTCCGGCTGAAGCGCAGTCTCACCGAGCTAACTTACAGCTGAAGACAAAGCAGAGTAGCCTCAGCCCTCTGTGCTCAGGCTGATAATCCTCCTGCCCCACAGCCTGGGTCCAGATGCTTTTCCTTCAGCCATAGGAAGGAAGCAGCAATGGCTGCAACTCTCACACAGCAACTGCTGCTGACAGTCACAGATAGTTGAAAGCACAACTCCTACCACCATCCTCCTGGCTCTTAAGGATGAGAGGGTAGAATTAAGTCCAAGTGATCCATCATTCCTTATTTCCCTGAGCTCCAACACTCAAGCACCAAAAAACGAACGAATACAGACAGAAGGAAAGAAGGCAGGAATTGGGAAATAATCTTTGCTTGTGAATGTTGCACAGAAAGATAAAAAAGAGATGTGACTAAGAACAACAATGAAGTAAGCAAAGTCAAGAACTGAAATTAATAACTGCTTGTGATGAAAAGCCAAAAAATAAACTCATTAGCAAAGATTCTTGTTTTAAAGAAGCTTTTCTGAAATCAAAACCAAATCAGTCGAAAAAAGATAAAATGGGAAGAAAATTAAATTATATCTACTTCATAGCTTAAGAAGTATTTGAAGCCAAGCAAAAAAGAGGTCAATCAAAGTTTCCTCCGTACAAAGTAGCATTACCAAGCACACCAGCTTTAAGCCTTTACAGAGAGAGGCTGTGACGTTGAACCAGCACTTGTGCAGGCAGAGCAGTGGCCGTCTGCAAGAAAACTTGAGGAATAAATCCCTGCACAGAGAAAGGGGTAAGCACAACTGGGGCAAGTATGTAAAAATAAACCACCCAAACCACAACAGCCGCACGGCCTATCTGCTGAAACCATCACCGCCCTAACCAGAGCAATAATCACCCTGGCACTTAGCTTCATGGCAAGCTTCAAGGCAAAGGCAGAAGTCTGAGAAGGCTGCTGGAAACCCAGGGGCAGCCTGTGCTGCTGGGCACCAGGGGACACGCTCTGTCCCCCCACTGCTCCCATCTTCCTTCGGCTTCAGCACTGCAGGGAAGAGCAAACAGGCAACTGACCTACACTCACGTATGAAAAAGCGTAGCACCTCTTACCGAGGACCATTTAACACAGAAGTGTTAAATACTCACTAATTAAATATCCACTAACAAAAAATACAGCAGAGACTACGATACAAGCCAAACTCCTGCTATCTATATTCTTGTGGGTAGTTGTGGTCTTTGGCTAGCTTTTAGTACCCTTTTCCAGGCTGCCCCAGCCTACAAATGCAAAAGGTGTTACGTCAGTATAAACTACCGTGAAAGGTTAGAATAAAGAGAGCTGATCACACTATACTGGGCAATTTGTATATCCTGAAGCATTTCTGCCAAGTTGAGAAACTACAAACATACAGGTTTCAAATAAAGAACGTACTGATGCGAGAACACCAAGCCTCAGACACAGAGATAACTGGTGAACAGCACCCCTGCTTGACTTGCTGTTGGATTAGATAGACCAGCCATGCAATAGAAAGCTCCGGCACATCAGTGCCTGAGAACCAGAAACACACCTGCCAGGAAAGCCTGGGGAAGGCAGGAGGAAGAAGTGGGAGAGAAGGGGTACGATGATCTCACCCAGATCTCTGATGGGAAATCCACAGACACACAAACATACAGAAGATTTCAAACCACTGCCAGTAGCCTGAAGCAAAGACTCCTGCCTGCTCATCCACGTACATTTTAAATGCTATACCGAGTTCTCTTTAAATCTGGCTCTTTTAATCAGTTCTAATTGTTTCCAGCCAAAGAGGAACCACAGACATTACCAGAACTTTGCTAAGTCTCACAAAGAACAAATATCAACAAATATCTTCTTACACCAGGGAATTAGCAAAGAAAAACACCCAAACCAAACTGAAACCAGGTCATCAGATTTGCCCCCTTTTCAGCCTTACTTTCATGCTCCTCTGTACATTATCAAATTGTTCACAACCAAGACATCTGATAAAGGCAATGCTGATTTTCAGAAATGAAGCTTCTAAATCCGTGAAATGAAAACCAGATTCGAACTGCGCAAAAGGAAACTTGGCTATTCCACTTTCTATATGTAAACTATCCATTGCAGCTCGAGTGTGACCGGAATGAAGTACTAGAGAACAACACATACGTGCAGTGCAAAGAGTAAATATTAGAACCAAAACAGTTAAAAATTAGGAGTTTGCATTGAATCAAATGTGTAACTACTAACACCTGCTTGCTGGTTGCTCCGAGGTTGTGTGGGGTTTGTTTAACTCCATGGGGTTCTTTAAAAGCAACACACATTTAACCAGGGCTTGCAAATTTAATCTTCTGCCAAAATTATCATTCACCCACCGGAGAAGGAGGTACAATCCCACCTGGTTAGCCCCAAATGCACTTATGTGAGACCATAACCTCCTCATAACAAGGTGGTATTCAGCACGCAAATTTCCCCTGCCCAGCTGAACCATTTTTTTTAAAGAAAAAAGAAAAATTAATAAAAAAGTTCTGTTCACAGAAAATTAAGTTTTAATTTGCATTTCAAGTTTCAACTGCTTTTGCTGAAAACAGAATTTCTGAATACTAGCAGTGCAATAATCTTATGCTTATTTCTTGATACGCACACTTAGAGCTGTGCCCTAAGGAAGGTTCACACTGCAATCATCACATCCTTCAAACTTGTGCTTCAGAGAGGCTTCCTAACCTCTATGTTGCAAATCCACCTTCCTGAACATATTCACACACATACTACAAGACGACAGCCCACTTAATTTTAAGATTAATTTGACTTGTTTCACTGATGTTATTTAGAAATCTGTGGGCAGTTGCCACATTAGCCAGTCTAGCAGCAAGCCTGGACAGGTGCTTGGGAGAACCAAACAGCAACGTAACATCAGAGCAAGGGGAGGCATTACTAAGAGAGACATAATCACGCTGCTCCTCGCCCTTCTCGTATTAGGCAACAGGCAGGTTTCTATCTTTCCAGTGACTGTGGGAGGGAAAGTCATGAATCCACTCCTCCAAAACAAGATGAGCATGGAAGCTTGAAGGGAGGAAGGAGGGCGAGAGCCTCGCTGCACGCTCAGCACCAGAGGCTCAAAGGAGCTACAGGAGCTGAAAAAAGCAGCTGGGGGTTTCCAGGGTGCTGAGGTACCGCTGTGCAAGGAATTCTTGGTTCACTTTTTCCTAAAAAACACCCAACTGAAAGGCATCCCATCCTTTGGCTAGCATGCAACGTTGTGCTGGATTGCCCTACCCAACTCAACACTTCTTGCTTCTTACACACAGAAGCCAAATTCTTCGTGTCTGAAAATGAAAACTGAGTCCCCAGTGCATTAGTTCTGATGAGCATCTGAAAGTCAATACAAGTCATGCTGCTATTTTATTACTTTTAAAATTGTTTTTTTTCTGAAGAAAACAGCAATATGGATGTGCCCTCTCCAGCAACATTCGCAGCCATCCAACGACGTATGCAACCCACAGAACAACTTCCCTATCAAAAGCTCGGAAAGCTTTTCTTAGCAACTCCAGCACGCATCCACAGCCCACGAGGAAGAGGATGGAAAAGGACATGGGGAAGGAAGCCTTCAGGACTTGAGACTGCAGCCCCTTTCCCTGTGGTTCGGTCACCGACAGCACTCCCGAACCATCCCACTCCGCGATGCCCCTTCCATTTCCAGACTTGCCGCTTCAAACAGAGCCACAGCAGCAGCTCAGCCCGAGAGAGGGGGATGCTGCTGGGCAAGTCTTTCCCTTGTGGGTCATCACCAGGGCTACAACCAAACTGGGCAAGAAGCTGAGCACGTCAATTTAGTAGAAACCTGCTGCTCAGGTTGTGCCAGAGCTGGAAGTGAAGATGCCCAGCCAGGGCCAGCCTGCCCTCACAAGTGCTGGGAACGAGAGATGATACACAAGGACTTTTCTCCCAATTTGTTTTTGCCATGGTAACCACAGAAAATCAGCATGTCAACTTTAATGAGAGCTCTTCCATCCTCCAATGGAGGCGAAGCACACTGCTGGAATTCCTACTGCCTTCATCAACGCTTTTGGACACAGAAGGGATGGAAGCACACCAAGTCCATCTTTATCACACTTAATCACTGCTGCAAAGCTACTGAAACCAGATTTCTAATTGAACCAGAACTGAGAACTTCAGCTGGCACCTGCCAGGGGTGTCAGCCTCTGCCTCCAACACAGCCACATCCTCTCCTCTCCCAGGCAATGGAGTCGGGACCACCTGCTCAGATCAGCCAAGGCACTGCCCATGCTCACACCAGGACTGAACCTGACTCTCCACTTTTCCGTCTGCCGGCTCTGCAGGCACGCCACACTCTCTCGTGCTCCCATCCTGCTCCCTGGCTGCAGCTGCTTCCTGGGAGGAGCGTGTCACCTTCTCAAGGGAGCCCAAACACCCGCCCAGGCCCTGCACATGTCCTTGGTGACACTCTCACTGGCACCCTGGTCCTTCACTAGCAGCAAGCCTTGTCGACTTAGCAAGGAGGCCCCTATAATCCCGGGGCGCAACTGCAAGGACTACACTCCCCCCCAAAAAAAATTTAAAATCACCGGACACACTACATGGACTCAATCCTGCAACCTGCAGGCTAAACCACAAACCAGCCTCTGCAGCCCTCCCCACCAGGCAGCAGCACCACAACACTGGTGATCGGTCTCAGCACACACCAAAACCCCGAAACCCGCACTAGGGCCAAACCATTTCTCAGCTGTCACCACACCTTGCAGTTTCCTACAGGAGCCCCCCCTTAACTCCTAACACTGCAGCACCCGAATGTAACATTTTAAACTGCCCATCACTATCTGGGCAAAGCAAACTGCAGCTTTTATCAAACATTGTTACAACAGGATCCACAGCACAAAGGCAATATTATATTTGACTTAACGCAAAATTCACAGATCAGACACTGTAACTTTTGCAAGAGAGCCTGTAACTCAGCTGTCAGGCCTGCAGAAAAATACTCTTGATGCCACGAAATT
Organism: Apaloderma vittatum; assembly: GCF_000703405.1. Lineage (NCBI taxonomy): Eukaryota > Metazoa > Chordata > Aves > Trogoniformes > Trogonidae > Apaloderma > Apaloderma vittatum. The sequence continues at coordinate 5,213 of NW_009692914.1, read as the reverse complement.
CTGTGAAAGCAAGCAAGGCGATTGTTGATAGGTCTAAATCCACCAGACAACAGCCTGCACCTGGGAAGTGTTTAGAGGTCCGCAAATCAAGAGGTTGAAAACTGCTGCTCTAATTCGAAGCAGACTCTCTTACAGACCTTTTCCACCCATTAACTTGGAAATCCTGGCAATGCTTTAACCACCATAAAGGATTTAACTCCCATTTTACCGAGTGAAGACTGCATTGCACGGCACAGATGGCTCCATGCAGACAGAACAAAACATAGGTCATATTTTTCTGGTATTAAAAATGGCATTAACTTTTTTTTTTTTAAACTCCCAGCACAAGCACCCCCAACCCCTACTAGGATTGAGGTCCTTTCTTCAGGTGTTTCTATTCCCTGTGCCTTTCTGAATGCCAGAGCAAATAACTGAAAAAGCAATCAAAATTACTATATACAAGCAGCTGTCAGATACATGCAAGAAAAACAGCACTTAGGGTGAAAGTGAATAATTACCCAGAATACTGATTTTTGAGTTAGGAATGTCTTTAAGAAATACTGCCAATTATATCTGAGAAAATACCATTTTTTTTCCTCTTGGGCCTCAAGTAGCTTGTGAATTATATTCAGAGGTGAAGTACCGATCTGCTCAGTGGGGAAATTTAAAAAAAAAAAAACAAACAACCCCACAATTAAATAATTGTACACATCAAACCATCAAACCCTACTGGGAACAGGGTACAATAAGAAACTGCTACACTGCAAGGGGCAACCAACAAATCTTTTCAAAAAAAAAAAAAAATCAAGTAAATACAAAAACAGTTAGCAGAGGCAGCAGGCCTCAAGAGGCAGTACACGTCCTAAAAAAAACCACCTGTAAAAGCAGATTTTGTTGCTATCTGTTGGCTGTTGTTTCCCTGTAACAGTCAGTAGCAGGCGATGTGCACAGTGTGCCGCACAGCGCAGAGCAGAACTCCACAGCTGAACAGTGAAGGCCACACTCCCCTGACAACTATCGTCACCAGAGACTTGAAGTATTTATGACTGAGGGCAGAAAGCTAACCAGCACACTGCTTGAACAAAGTCTCTCTTACCCGTGCTTTAAAAATAAGTTTTAAATATGGAAAGCAGAAAAACATGAGGTTTCTGCCACTATGTTCAGCAAAACCTCACCTTCAGACTGTCCAATCTGCAAAAAAAACCCAAACCAACAAACCTCTGGCTTTACTATTTGCATACAGACCTGTTCAGCTTCAGAGAGCTGCACAGCCCCGTATGAACTGTAAAGGCATCAACCACTCAAGTTCCACACTGCATGACAGGCAGCCAGAACATCCCTATTTCCTAGAGAAACCTCCTGATTTTCTGTAACATCACGTATGCAAACAGGTATTTCACACCTAATCAGCAATACGAGATCAGAGAACAAATACAAGTGGAAGGAGTAATGTCACTGTCAAAAGCTGTAACAAATATTTCCAGGATCCAATGCGCTGTGCAGACCTCTAGATCCTACAGGCTGTTCAGAAAACCCACTCGAATCCCTGTCACTCAAAGCCAGCTGCTCCTCACACCTCGGGATGCTGTCCTGCTGCGGCAGCACTTAACACCCACCTGCTCAAACCACCACCACATCACAAAAGCACCAAAGTCATTAAGGACCTCAAAAATTTACGATCGAGCAGTAACACAGCCCACAACAGCACCTAACCATCAAAATGTCCATTCTTCCCGATGACCACCACAGCTGAAGTCCTCTGCAGCTGAATTCAGAGCTGTCAGACATGGAGGCACTTCATTCAGTACAGGGGCCCAGTGGATGCCAGACTGCAGGTCCAGGCAAGATTCAGCTGCGCGCTCATTTCTGAGAAAAAAAGGTTTTCCAAACAGCGTAAACCTCAGTGGCAGAAGGGTGTGTGCACGCTCGGCAGCACAGGGACAGCACATCGAGAGCCTGTCCTCCCCAGGTGCACACAGAGGGAGATGGTGCCCACAGTACGCACGATGCCAAACGGAATTAATCTCCCCATCAGGAAGATGTCAACTGACCAATAAAATTTATGTTCCCTGCTCAAACAAACCACTGCCATGCCCATTGTGTCTCAGGGATATAATGTTACAAGCAGTTAGTTACACCACAAATCAACAGTCTGTAGTGTGAGATTCTTTCAGAAATGTTTACAGGAGTGGCAAGTATCGTGTAGCTTTGATTCCTTTATTTTATTTCTAGGAAGAGAGAAATGGCACTAGACCTGTCAGTTAATAAACGAAGAAACAGAGTAACACGCACAGAGGGACACAAACACTTTATGAGCAGAACTCTCTCCCACAGCTGCAAATTGCAACAGAACTCTGAAGTTCATCGGGGATTAATTCTGGGGTTAGACAGAGGACTCTGCCGGCCTTCAGCACTTTTAACACATGGCATACGGTGTGGTTCTGGTGAAGCGAAAACCTTCCAGGAGCCCTATACGCACCCCCTAGTCATTCCTCACATCCAGCCCCTGGAAGCAGTCGAACTCAGCGATGAAAGATCTGACACTGGATCTCCCTGTGCCTCATTTCCTCGCTGCCATTCCCCGAACATCACTCTCCTACAGCAGAGCTGAACAGCAAGGAAATAGCATGAGAAGAATGAAAAGCAACATTGAAGAAGCGACTCACATGAGCTCTGCACATCCTGCAGCCTGAAGCCATGGTGGAAAAAATGGCTTGTGAACACGTATCCCAAGATCACACGCTGTGTAAGGTACACACACCGAGAGCGACACACACGTACTTGAACCCAAGAACTCTCTGCTTCTGAGTACTCAACTCTGCAAAAAGTGACTCTAACATACCTTGTGGGTAGCAATTAAAAACCAACAAACTGGCAAAGCGGAAGGCAGGTAATATGGCACCTGAAGTTACGTAAAAAGGCAAAACTCGAGCCTGAGAGTGCTGATAGAAACTGGCCCACCTGCTCCAGTGCCTCAGCAACCAAGTTCAAGCACGACTGGTGCCGCTCAGGCCTCATATGGCCACAGGTGCCCTCCCCAGCATGGGAACCCATGCCCAGTGCTCCCTCCAGCTCCACAAAAGTCTATCCCGGACCCACATCACTTGCAAAGACCAGAAAAGCGCTAAAGACAAGCTCGCATCAAGGTGCGAGTTATTAAAAAATAACTGCCCATTTCAGTTTAACCAGCGATAACCCAACACATGCACGAGAAGCCAGCAGCTGCCAACAGCCAGTATCCTCACCTCCGGCACAGAAATCCAAGAACCATTGCTACAATTTCCTTCTCTCCAACCCAAAATCTGGCAGTAGTAGTGGGAAGCGTGGAGAGCTTTAGTCAACCTTAACTAAGATTAACTTGACACTTAAAATAACTCCACTTCAGAATATGCACATCCCTCTTTACAACTGAATGCTGCCTGAGCCACCCAACTCTCCTCTGCTTGTACAAGGGATGCCAGGGCTATTAACAAATATGCAAAACAATACCTGCCACCACCTCTCCTACCTGGGGGCATTACTTAAATGCTGAACTTTGCATCCCACTAAAGACTAAATCAAATGCTGGCCCTTCTGCTAGAAGCACTCTTGACATCTTGGAAATTGGCCTTTTCAAAGACAGGTGGTGATGATCTAGTGAAAAATTCAAAATCTGCAAGGGGGCAGACACTGAAGTCAGAGATACGAACACACTTTCCTCTTGACAAAACAGGAAGTTTGAGTCAAAGCCATGAGCTTCAAGAATAAAAGCTCTGAGGAAGTCTCGCTGTGAGGTGGAGAAGCCCCATCATGAGGTCGAGTAAAGGCTGAAAGAGTAGCCCAACTACGACAAGCCACCCTAAAAATAGCAGTGCGGGACTCCCAGGGCTTTGTAGTTGTTGTTCTGGGGTGTTTTTTTTGTTTTAAGTTTTAAAAGGCTCTCAGAAAAAGTTGCCCAAATACAAATGAGACCTAAATTAAACACCTACATAAATACATGACCTGAGCAGCAAGCCTTCTTACATCTAGCTACTATGTCACATTTAACAGTTACAAGATTTTTAACTGTCTCGTTGGCACAGACAAAAATCCTTATCTATTCCCATCCCACAAACAGCAGGGTTAAAACGAAGGACCCCTCAGTCAATCCTCATTTACTTACTAAAGGAAGAAATTCCCTGAGAAAAACTCAAGAATCTCGAGCTGCCTAAAAAAAACGCTTTCATTTTGCTGAATGCAGCTATGCTTTAAGTCACCAGAACAATTCAGCAAGGCTAACACTGTACTACAGCAGGCAGGCAGTTTTACTGAAAAGTCAACCCCTTCTTGCATATTCAAATTAACTGGCTCGATTGCTAAGAGAGTTTTGTCACCATACAAGCTGCAGTTCTGTGGAGCATGTCGTAAAGCCACTGATAGCAGAAGCAAGTGTTGTGAAAATACCTCTGCTAGCTTCTGTTTACAAAGTGAGACCCTCCCACAACCGCATCACTGAGCACATGTCTGCTGAGAGATCCCCGCTTTGCTCTGCAAAACAAAGCTAAGCAGATGCACAAACCTCAGACCTACAGCAGCCTCTTACCCCCAAAGACTGAAGGACTGAGCCTCCACGACGGGACAGATTCTTCCCAAAGAACACTCAAGATCCAGAGCCGAGCCTAACCATGCCACAAATAAATAAAGCTGCTGTCAGCATCTTCCCGAAACTGCCCTTTCTGAGGGCACTCTGTGACAAGTGCTCCCCCACCTCTCCGAGCACGAAGCAGGAGCGCTGCGCATTCCCACAGGAATACGGGTGAACCCAAGTGCTGCGTGCACCAGTAGCACTCATCCAGCATCAACGGCTCTGCTGAAATTAAAGAGATCAAGGTGGTTTCGGTGACAGTGCTGTCACAGGAGATAATTTTCACACCCTGCATCAAGTAATACTTAAAGCCCAGAGTATCCTCCAGAAAGGAACTTTAGGTTTGGAAAAACAAAAGTATGTTTAAGAAACGCACCAGAAAATTACTGAAGAACTGTAGGAAATATACATACATATCTGTAAATAAAAAGTCACGCTGAAAAGCATAAAAAAAAAAAAAAAATCACACTCGCGCTCAAAAGCAAATTACACAAAAAAGCTGAATGCATCTAGCTCCCCTCAGAACTCTCCATCAGTTTTGCTCATTAACGACACGAGAAAACACACTAAATAAATTCGTGAGTGAAGAGAGAAATGAAAGAGCGAGCCAGCCTGAAGAACAGGTAAGGCT
>NW_009692913.1:68026-78752 GCF_000703405.1 Apaloderma vittatum | reverse complement strand
ATTTTATATTATTTATATTTTTAAAAGTGCGTATGCTCTTAGATTTGCCATTAGATTATTCTTGTCAGTGTGGTCAGTTTTTCAGGTCTCATTCTTTTGGTTTTGACTCTTCTTCTCCATCTCATTGTCTGCTGTGTATTTTTTTTTAGTGGGTTTCTTTTATTTTTTTCTTGTTATTTTTAAATGTGATTCTCAGTACAAATTGATAACTCCTGATTCTGATCTGAAATATACCATCCTTCTATTTGTAGAGGTTTCACTACATATTCTCAGTAGGTGGACTGGTTGAGGCAAAGATACACCAGTGGCAGGAATTCAACAGTCATTAAAACTTCATTGTACTTAACTAACTCAAAAGGAAATAGTACAATAGCAAGTATGAATAATTTTACCTCTGTGCCAGTTCTGAGTTTAACATCTCAAAAATGAAAAATAGAGGCACAATAGGGTAAATATTAATTCAAAGTTGATGGTATGTTACGGAAAATAAAACAAGATTTTACTTGTTTCCACCTTAACATTTTTTAAAAATAATCTTATATCTCTTCCTTCTTCCTCTGCTTCAGCAAAGGAAATTTTAAGTGATTTGAAATGTGTCCAATTACACAGCCTAAACTAACTAGCAATAAAGAAAATTAAAAAGGTATTGATATAGACAGAGTTACATGAGGATTCAGGATTATAATATGATCCAATAAGCCTGAGAAGCATGTGACAGCATACCACCAGGAAAAGATCTTGATGCCACAGATCTCTATGCTTATGCACTGTGTTCTGGACCAGTCCTCAGCATCCTGCACAAAACTTTTCCACCATCTTCCATAGTTTACTGCTGGCAGTGTGCCACCATACAGTAGAAACAAAAGAGGGTTTGCAAGTCTATGAAAATTTCTGGAGATAAGATGCAATACCACTATAATCACTCTTCTACAATTTGTGCAAGGCATCGTACCTAGAAGAGGAAATATGAGGACACCATAAGCAGCTGTTATTTTCTACTATTCCAGCAACAGCTTGTGCTTATTCTGTGTGTATTAAGTTATTTGGCTGTCACTGCATGGGTATATACTTCAGAATTGAAACCCTGTGCATCTCCACTAAGTAAGAGAAAAGGAACACAATTATATTCCAAATTTCACTTTTTGTTATTATGCAAAAAAAAAAAAAATTGCATTAGAATTTCAGTTTGATTTTAGATCACTTTCTCTCACCAGTCCGAACACATACACCAAAGCAGAAAACTCACAAACTTTAAATTTGACATGTTCTTTTACTTAAAAGTATTTTAAATCTAACCATAATGAAACAGTAGAAGATATCAATGAATACAAGAATGCCTATATTGAAAATATTACTTTTTCTCAAAAAAATTGGGAAGATGGAAATCCAAATGGAAGTTCTGAACTCAGACCAAACTCTTCCTCAAGCCTACAGAAAATTAAATGTCATGAAAACCTATTAGGAAAGAAAGCTGTATGCTGCCCTTTTGTACATTAGCCAGTTAGGGGTTATCTGTGTCATTTGTCACTTAAGATGGAGAAATGAATTAATACAGAATGATTTAGCATCAGGAACTACATTAGAAAGTTTCATTTTCTCCATCTCCATTCCTCCAGAATAAAGAAAACTAAGCAAGGATTGGCCAAAAAAATGAAATGAATATAAATATTTTCTAGCAATTTAAGAGAGGAGGAAATTTTTCCATAAATCTATTATAAATAACATAATTTAAAATCTATGGATATTTTTTAGAATAATTCTGAGAAATTGTGAAGATATTCTTTCGTATGAAATGAGGAAGAGGACTTCTATAGCTTTAGAAATTTTCGAAACATCTTTAGCAGCACCTTGGGCTTCAATACTTCCAACAAGATGAATGAGAGCAAACTAACTTGAACAGTGAATGATCTCAGAGAAGAGTGTGGAGATAGAGAGTAAAAACCAAAGCATTTTGAACAAATGGAAATATCTTCTTTTCAACAAGGTAGAGTTCCCAGGCTTACTGTCCTTGTTTGTATCGCGTTCATTCTCAATAATCTTAGGTGTTATTAGTGCTTCTAAACATTTATACTCAAAGTTAATGTTTCTTTAAAAGACCCTTAATTGTTAGCAGAAAGTTTTTAAATTAGATATTTATCAGCAACACATGTCCTTAAACTACAATCTGTAATCCTCTGTTAGATTTTACTATTTTCAGTGGCTGAATAAATTTCAGGAATGATAAGCCTTGTAGAGATTCAAACTTGTATTTTTCTTCAAAACACAGGAAATATGTTCTATAGAAATGAAAGATCAACTGAGAAAATAGACCCTACTAGTAATGAACTCTCTTCAATAAATAAACAGTTTTTACTCAGATAAATGCATTAGGAACCATTGTTATTTGGATATTCACAGTGTGTGTTTGAAATTAACTAAGGAATGACAACATGACCAATGATTTCCTTAAATATAAACACAGCTAAAATGAAATCTAATGCATTCAAAGTGTGATATCCCATTAACTACATTTCTAAGCTTAACAGAATAAAATCTGCTCAACTCCACTGAATAATGCACATTTTGCCTTCATTGGAGGAATTTCAAGTATGCATCCATGATCACCAAAAATCACCTAAATATCCACTGGGTTGAGTAATCAATATGAAATATAGCTGAGGTTCTTGAAATCTCCTGGTGTATTCTCAATCCCAGATCCTTCATACATAGCTGCTGGCTGACAGCTGCTACTGCCATCAGTCAAAGGTGTCAGAGAAATACCTACACCAAATGTAGTCCACAGGCAAAATAACAAAGATGAACTTTAACCCCTTTTGCTGTCTCTTTCCTAATGGCTGTTTTTAAGAGGGTTCATGCCAGAGTAAGCTATTGGTCTCATCTGTTGTTAATCCAGCCACACAAAATGCTTTGTGCCCTCTTTTTGGAGCAGAAGGCCCTATTTTTTGCCTTCTGTTGAAAATATAAGTAACTTGACTTAGACCAGTTAATTAAGCAATCCATTTTTCTTGAAGCAAATAACAGGAAAATGTGATTTGTTGGTTTTGGGATTTTGGTGTTTGTTTTTTTTTTTTTCCCTTTGCTCTTCCTTAACTGCCTATTGGGTTATTCATTACAGTTTCTCACTGTGCAAATTAATAGGAAATATTCTAGCAAGCCTATGTCAAAGACTGTCCTCAGTCAAAATTGGACTGCAGTCTACTTCAGCCATAACAATTATAAGAGAACAAGGAACATTTTTCTTCTTTAAGAGCAGGAATCTGTTTGAACGCTACTTATAGAGAAAATGACATTTGACCATGGCTGCCAGGAGCTTTGCTGCAATCTCAGACAGTGCTATAGAAACCAAACCTGCTGGAAATATCTGCAAAAAAATTAATTTGTTGTGACTATTCTTGTATTTGGATAGAACTAAGAAGTGAGAAGGCGTGGCTGCATTTGTGCCCTCCCATAAAGCTGCCACAAGCTAATAAACGCCTGGTGAAAAGACCATAGTGAAATGTACCCACACTGCTGTTTTTTCCTCAGAAGTGCATTGTTGCTTTTTTTTTTATAACCATGTTCACTTTACTCATGTTCGCTACAAACACAGTCCTTTTCCTCTTTTTATGTTGTGGCTCTCTTGTGCTCTAGACAAAAAATACCTGAAGACAAAAGGGTTAAAAATTTTAGTCTATTTTAGATTTTTTTTGCTCTTGAAAGCATAGATGTATCTGCAAGTAGCAAGGATGTTTATTGAACTATCTACCTCTCTGAATAATAGGGACAGCAAGAATGTTTTGAGTCATTGATTTACTATGCTTTCAAATCACATACCACCGTGCAAGGTAGGAAAGCAGTCAAGGAGCAACTTCCCTTCTCAGCTTCATAATTTTCTTGCTGTCCTTATGCTGAGGGACATCACTGAACTTGAATACTGGTAGAGATTTGCAGAGAAACACAACTTCGAGTAATGGATAGGGGCAGCTTTGTGGTTATCTTTCACCCTTGGCTTTGTGCATCTGCTATTTATTTTCTCCCTCTTCTGAGACGTGACATGTGGTTTGTAAAATCTAAGCTTTGGTCATTGTGCACAGACTGCGCCTCTAGTTTCTCCAGACTACTTTATATTCTGGATCTAGCTTCCCTTACTACTGTTTTGGTTTTTAATACTGTCAGCAAATTTTGATGATGGTTGAGATTCTATTTACCTGTAACTGAGAGAGAGATTTGTTCAATAGATTTCAGCTCCTGTATAACCATCCAAATAGCCAAATTTACATATTATGAATAAAAGAGATCTCTCCTTGAAACTGAATGTATCACTGAAAATGCATAATATGGGGACCATTTGAGGATTCTGGAGTTTTGGTGTATCCTGCTCCAAAGACCTTCTGGAAATGCTCTTTAATCCACCAGCAGACATTGAGAATCTAACCGTCACTGCATAATGAACATCAGTCTTTACATTATTTTATCTGGAATAATAAAGACTCTCAGGAGTCAAGTTGGGTGTAGAACTGTGTGGTCAATGGAAGATGCTGTGCAAGATAGAAGGCTAGCAAGACATTTCATGGATGAAAAATACCCTTTATGGGGATATTATTCTTTTAGTAACAAAGTTTGCTGAGCAGTCCTCATGGGATTAACTAGTACATTTTCTCTGAGACTTGCCATGAGGTCCAACAGGCCTGTACTGACCAGAAGGGAAATGCCACAAGGATAATTCAGGCTGACAAGTCCTCATGACTGCAGTACTCACGGCTTGTTCCTCCTCGCTCTGTGGCAGATATGGCTCGGGGAGAACAAGTCCAAAGAGGAAACTGGAACCTCCTCATAAAGAGACAACAAGTAAGCTAATAACTGTAACAAAGGCAACCAAGCAAGAGGCTCTTTAGCTGGCTCCTGACCTCTTTGTTCACCAGAGCAGACATAAAATAGTGCCTGGAACAAGGTGTTCCCAGGCCATATTAAGATTTGGAAACCAGCTGTCAGCATCTGTTCAAACACTGTCCCTCAGCCTTTTTGCAAAATCTCCTACCTGATGCTCTATCTCTGAGCCTATTCCAGTTCCTGTGTTTTATAACCAGAAGTTGTTTAATTTATCTCCCTGTCATTAGAAGAGGAAACCATGGAGGCAGTTGTGACTCAGATAATACTGCTGGAGTGGCACAAGTATTCATTTATATTTTTTTTCTAGATTCAGTATTACAGTTGAAGTTATAGCCTCTAGGTAAGTCTGATATTTCAGACTTTTGTAATACATTGATTTGCTGGCTCACACATCTCAGTATCAGTCCCAGAGAAGGACAGATTTTTTTTTTGACTTCTCAGAATCTTTATGAACCCAATGCTTGTGGGAGAACAAGAGGGGAAAACTTCATCACTCTTATCAGATGGTAGACTGTCCATTTGGCATTCTGCCTGGAAACTTGCAAACTCAATTAAATGCACATATGGTCCGTAGCAGGCAGAATCAGTCTTTGCCAACACACATCCCTCTTGCAGCACTTCCAAACTATACCCACGCTGGATAGCTTTTTCCACATAGATGATTTTTTCCACTACTCCAGCAGCATCAGCTGAGCATATTGTCTTCTCTGCCCTGGATGAATAGAGGGAAGAATGCCAAGATGAACATCAGTTTGAACTCCGCAGGGGTGATTTTGCTATCGAGGAGTTTTTGTTGAGGAAGACAGGTATGGAGATACCTAGATTTAATGAGCAGTACTGGTAGAATTAATAAATCTTCTCAATACTCCCTGAAGCAGCTGCTCTATTTTGAAATAATGAGCATATGGTTTCATTATATTTCATTGATTGGATCCCCTTCAGCTAAAGAAATATTTCAGGGGAATGCAAACAGCTTACAGAATTTCTACATATTTCTCACTCTTTTTATTTTTCCTGGCTACACAGAAAGCTGACTAGCATGTAAAAGGAAGAGCCAGAGGCTGCATTCAGATTCCTTAATAGGGGTTGTATGAGGGGCAATGGGGCCTCTGACAATAATGAGGACTTGTGTGTGCCTTAAAGTTACAGTGCTTGGGGGTTCCCTTAAAGGTTTTGGTTCTGTGAAAGAAATTGCGTGAAAGAAACAAGCTCAGGCTAGACTAACCCTATCTATAAGTTGTATTCGTTATTCAAAATTTCTGTCAGAGGTAGGGGATGGACAGGGAGCAGAATGAGAAAGCATCAAAGCAGCTAGTTCATCTAACATGTTGCAAATTTATAGAAAGAAAGGAAGTTATGGAAAGCAAAAAGTGGTTTACTTTCTCAGTTGCTAGAGCAATTTCCCTGCCCAGATGTTTAGAAGGGAAACAATATTCAACATATAGTTCATTCTGTATCCTGCTACTGACACTAGAAAAATGAATTCTTGAATGAAAGTGAAGTGAAAGTCACTTGCATCTTTTTAATAAGATCTTTTTGGAAACTACTTTCTGGCAACTGCAAGCTCACAAGCTATCTTTTTAAAGAAGCCAAAATAAATAAGGAAAATTTGCTTATGTTTTCATTAGATAACTGAATAATCTGGAGGTCTGGAGGACAGGAACCATTCCTGGAAAGGCTGGCCACCGACAGGGAGGTGCTGTGCTCTGCTATGTCAGCTGTGGGGAGGATGTGCATTCTACTTCTGGTTACTCATCTCCCTTCCTTATTCATTGCCACTACACTATTCTGCAATATATATATATTAGTATGTTCTACTAGTGCATATATATGTTCTATATGTATATATATTTGTGCAGGTGTGAAGTATACATTATATGTTACAGCTTTTGTGAACAGCAAATCACATAGTAACAGTTGATGTGAGTGTGTTTCTTCACCCCTCAAAAAATTTACAATATTGATGAAAGTACTTAAGTTTTTCTTTTTTATTTTTATTTCAATAAAATCTGATTTTAAGAATCCACTTGAGACTTATAGACATTTTCACATGCTGATATTTTAGAAGGTAACTTTTTCATCTGCCCAGCGTTGCATCATGTAATTATTGACATTGTGAAATCAAAGCAAAAATTAACTTCCAGCTCTTCACCACATTTGAACAAATAAGTTTTAATCGCAGATCCAGGCCTGCAAACTACAAGAACAAAAGTAAACCCATGGTGGTGTTTTCCGTATGTAAGAATTTAGCGTTTCTTAGGACAAGAAGCTGTATACCTTAATTTCTTTCCATCAGAAATAAGAGTGATCTGTGTTTTGATGGATTGTAATTTGATACTAGAATCAGTCGAAGTCATCTTTTTCTTAGTGCAATCAAAATAAACTTGAACATTACAAAAAAGTGAAACAATGCCATCACAAAATGCCAGTCTTTAGAAATCAAATTAACCTCCCCTGCCCTTAAAATGTACCAGAAATATTACCTTTGCTATTGTTCCTGCTCTGGGGAGGAGGCTGCTGTGGCTGTTTACAGCTCATTAGGCAGGACTTAAGGTGCTACACCTTACTCAAGGAATCATGATGACTACATGAAGGAGGAAAGCTGTACTCCCAAAATCCACCCAAATGGGTGTTGGTACCCAGGCCACAGGCTGTGAGGAATGTCACAGCCTTTCCATTGGCGTCAGAGGGCATTGCTGACTATGGCTGTGTGCGGTGTGAGCAGGTTGATGATCTGCTCAACTAGGTGGCACAGCTCCAAGATGAAGTGATGGAGCTTAGAAAAAAGGTAAGTAGATTGAGAAGCATAAGGCAGAGCAAGAGGACAGCTGACTGTTTCCACAAAGGGACCTAAAAAAATGGCACAGGAGGCAACTCCTAGTGGAGCAGAGGATCTTGTAGCCTCTCATTAGCAAGCTCTCCAGCCTTCCCGTAATAACACACATGAGCAGGGCCAGTGGAAACAGGTCTCTGCTCGAAGAAACAAACAAAACAAATGGAGTAAGTGGATTCTTTTAAGAAGCGCTCCACCTATAGTGCCCTTGCAGAACAGGTATGGTGCTCTGCAGGAGGAACTGATTGCGAACAAGGACGAGGGCTCAAGAAGGCCAGAAGAACCACCAAGGGCAACTTGCCTCAGGACAGCCAGCAGTACTGACCCTGAAAAGAAAAACTGAAGGGTCATTGTTGTAGGTGACTCCCTCTTGAGGGGAGCGGAAGGACCGATATGCAGATCAAATCTGCTTCATAGAGAGGTCTGCTGTCTTTCTGGTGCCCAAGTAAAAGACATTGTAGGTAAACTTCTCACCCTTGTGAGTCCTTCTGATTATTACCTGCTTCTGGTATTTCAAGTGGGAAGTGATGATGTAGCAATGAGAAGCTCACAAACAATTAAAAGAGATTTCAGGGCCTTAGGGCAACTGGTAAAGGGATCAGGAGCTCAGATTATATTCTCCTCCATTCCTCTGACATCAGCGATGGATGTGGGAATATGTAGGAAGAGTCAGCAGGTCAATTAATGCCTCCAGCGCTGATGTTTTAGACAGGGCTTTGGATTTTACAATAACAAATTGGTATAAAAGACACCAGAGCTGTGTACAACCAATGGGGTTTACTTGTCCCAAAGGGGGAAAATGATTCTGGGGCAGGAGTTGGCAGGGCTTATTGATAGGGCTTTAAACTAGATTTGAACGGGGAAGAGGTCAATAATTTCATGCTTGCCTGAGACACATCAGGGCCAGAGGAATGGAGTCCTAAGGGCTCTAAACTGGTTGCCCTGAGGCAAGCCAGGGACAATACACGGGGACACCCCAAAGGAATCAAGGGGAATTCTCACAAGAGGGTGATACAGCCAGCCAGCCCAGCTGAAGTGCTTCTATGTGAATGCATGCAGCTTGAGCAGTAAACAGGATGAATTAAGGGCCAGTGTGCTGCTGGAAAGCCATGACATAGTGGCTATAACTGAAATTTGGTGGGGTGATTCCCATGACTGGAATGAACGATGGACAGATACAAGCTGTTTAGGAAGGACAGGCAAGGTAGGAAGGGAGGAGGTTGTGAGGCACTGGAACAGGCTGCCCAGGGAGGTGGTGGAGTCACCAACCCTGGAGGTGTTTAGAAAAAAAGTAGATCTAGCACTTGGGGCTATGTTGTAGTCGTTAGGTATGCTGGGATGAAGGTTGGACCCTTCCAATCCCTAACATTCTGTGATTCTGTGATTCTGTGTTGCCCTCTACATCAGTGACCAGCTAGAATCGATGGAGGTCCATATGGGGAAGGACAGTAAACTGGTTGAGTGTGTATGGGTTAAGATTAAAGGGAAGGCAGGAGAAGGTGATATTACAGTAGGAGTCTGCTACAGGCCACCTGACCAGCGGACTCTCCATAGGCTGACAGAAGTGGCTTCTCGTTCACAGGCCCTGGTCCTTGTGGGGGATTTCAACCACCCTGACATCTGCTGGAGGGACAGCAGAGCAAGGCATCAGCAATCCAGGATGTTCCTGGAATGCATTGAGAACAACTTCCTCCTCCAAATGGCAGAGTAACCAACAAGAAAAGATGCTATGCTGGACCTTGTTTTCACTAACAGGGAAGGACTGCTGAGCAATGTGAGGCTCAGGGATAACCTTGGCTGCAGTGACCATGAAGTGATAGAATTCAAGATCCTCAGGGCAACTAGAAGGGTATATTCCAGGCTTATGACCTTGGACTTCAGGCACGCAGACTTCGATCACTTCAGGGATCTGATGGCCAAAGTGCCGTGGGACAAAGCCCTAGAGGGAGGGACGGGCCAGGACAACTGGTCAGTATTCAAGATTCACCTTCTCCGTGCCCAAGAGCAAAGTATACTGACAAAAAGGAAGGCAGGAAAGAACGCTAGGAGACCTGCCTGCATGAGCAAGGAGCTCCTGGACACACTGTCACACATAAAGAAAATTTACAAGGAGTAGAAGATAGGATGACTAGAGTGGGGGGCATATAAGGAAGCTGCAAGACACTAGGTTAGAAAAGCGAAAGCTCAGTTAGAATTAAATCTAGGCAGAGAGATCAAGGGAAACAATAAAAGTTTATTTAGGTATATTAATGGTAAGAAAAAGACCAGGGAAGGTCTGGAATCCCTCAGAAAGGAAATGAGTGAACTGGTTACAAGTGATTTGGAGAAGGCTGAGGTTCTCTATGACTTCTTTTCCTCTGTCTTCACTGGCAAAGTCTCCAGCCACACTCCCGAAGTCACAGAAGACAATGGCAGGGGTTGGATAAAAGAACTGCTCATCATGATCAAAGATCAGGTTCATGACCATCTGATGAACCTGAAAGTGTACAAGTCCATGGGACCTGATGGGATACACCCAAGGGTACTGAGAGAACTGGCAGATGAGGTTGCTAAACCCTTCTCTATTATATTCCAAAAGTCATGGCAGTCCAGTGAAGTCCCCACTGACTGGAAAAGGGGAAGCATAATCCCCATTTTCAAAAAGGGAAAGAAGGATGAACCAGGGAACTATAGGCCAGTCAATCTCACCTCCAAGCCTGGTAAGATCATGGAGCAGATCCTTCTGAAGACACTGCTGAGGCAGAAGAATAACGAAAAGGTGACTGGGTACAGTTAACACGGCTTCACCGAGGGCAAATTGTGCCTGACAAACCTGGTGGCCTTCTATGAGAAGGTGTCACAACATCAATAGACAAGGGAAGAGCAACTGATGCCATTTACTTGGACCTGAGCAAAGCCTTTGACACTGTCCTGCACAACATCCTGGTCTCCAAGCTGATAAAATATAGGATTGATGGATGGACAATTCGGTGGATAAAGAACTAGCCTGACAGCCGCACCCAAAGAGTGGCTGGCCGTGGTCCC
>NW_009692913.1:67314-67775 GCF_000703405.1 Apaloderma vittatum | reverse complement strand
AAGTATCGAGTGCACCCAAGCACCGATATAGGCTGAGCAGTGACTGGCTTGCGAGCAGCCCTGAAGAAAAGGGCTTGGGGTTACTGGTGGACGAGAAGCTCAACATGAGCCGTCAGTGTGCACTTGCAGCCCAGAAAGCCAATCATGCCCTGGGCTGCATCAAGAGTTGTGTGGCCAGCAGGTTGAGGGAGGTGATTCTCCCCATATACTGCACTCTCGTGAGTCTCCACCTGGAGTACTGCATCCACTTCTGGAGCCCACAGCACAAGAAAGATATGGATGTGCTGGAGTGTGTCCAGAGAAGGGCCACGAGGATGATCAGAGGGCTGGAGCACCTCTCCTATGAAGACAGACTGAGAGAGTTGGGACTCTTCAGTCTGGAGAAAAGAAGGCTCCAGGGAGACCTTATTGTGGCCTTCCAGTATCTCAAGGGCGCTACAAGCAAGCTGGTGAGGGGCTTT
>NW_009692913.1:10205-67113 GCF_000703405.1 Apaloderma vittatum | reverse complement strand
AGCTAGTGGTTGATGTCCCTGCCCATGGCAGGGGGTTGGAACTAGATGATCTTTCAGGTCCCTTCCAACCCTGACAGTTCTATGATTCTATGAAACTAAATTGCAAAACTTATTTCAACCTTTTTGGGCAGGTAGATAGAAGAATGCAGCACCTCTTTTTTGTGACATAATCCATACATTATTAATTTTTGTTGTTGTTGCTGTAAAGCTGTGAAACAGATGCCATTCTGAACCAAAAATCACCATTTTGATATGAGCAGACCCAGTCCCTGAGCTACCCAGTCAACTAATTAATGCTGCATAATTTAATAAAGGATGTTAATTACTCAGTTTTCCCCATCTTGCTCCCCTTCCTGCTAATGATAACATTATCGAGCTTAGGCAGGAGGTGGTGAGCATGTATATGTGTGTGGGGAGATAATTTACAATGGAAGAGGATGAGTAAGCAGATGAAGCAGGAAATGGTTTGGCCCAGGAACAGGTTTCTAAAATCTTCTAATTTCCTATTTAAGTGGGATCTGCAGAATGACAAAGCATTAAGCAGAAAAATAGTGACAACAGAGTCATTAAAGGAGATAGAGGGAAAGCAGAGAAAATAAGTTAATCTTCCATGCATTTATTTATCAAATGTTTTAAATTTCATTTTTATTCAACTCTTGGTTAAGAGGTAAATCTACTTGTGGACAGAAACGGAATGTCTCCCCCACAGGCTTTTTCCTCTCTCACTTGTTACCTCTGAGTGGGCAGTGAATGATGTCAATTATATCAGGATCAATCTCAGCAGCAGAGATAGTTCCTTTAGGCATCCTTCAGTAGTCCCACCATATGGTGCAAGTTTTTCCTCATTCAAAGGAAAGTGCCAAAAGGTGCTGCAAGCAGCAATACATTAATCCAGCCTTCTGAAAACTCAGTCTGGCACATAAATTCTTTTACATAAAACATCTCAGAGGAATCCTAGCACACCTGTATATCCTCCATCCAGCTAAAAGGTTATTTAATCATTACAATTTTGTCATAAAAATTATACATTTTTACTCTTTTCATTTGGTCAATGCTCAAATATTTCTCAGAATAAAAAAATATTTTTTAAAAAGTAAAATCATGCTAAGCAACAACAATCTATATTATAACTTCACTGCTGACAAAATTTGATAAGAAGAGAATGAAGGTCTTTTTCTGAGCTAGCAAGATTCTTCTATTTAAAATACATATTCATTGCATTATCATCCTAGAAGATGATTTTCTGTATTGCTGTTTTTAATGTGTGAATTTTTAAATTGATTTGGAGCCTAACTGTCTAATTGAGGAAAAGATGGCAATTAAGAGTAATTAATTGAATTTCTTTATTACTTCTCTGTAGAGCTTTTTGAACAATACTTTCTATTGATAAACTTTAGAGTACTGTTTAAGTGGCAAATTTCAATTATTTTTCTGAAGTCTTCTACTGCTACAAAAATATATTTTCAGGCCACAAAATAGACTGAATCATAGATGAAACTAGTTTCAGTTGTGAGCCTGTAAACCTAAACTCATATAGACTAACCTTTCACATTCACCCTAATTCTAATTGCACTTAGCTGCCTTCTCAAGGAGGAACAAAGACATTGTAAAGGTTACTTCAGTGGGGGAAGTAATAGTATCTTCTTTTACCTGCAACATGTTTTTGGAGGCTTTGCCTCCTGGATGTCTTATTTATATTCGTATTGAGCCCGCTTTTCCCTCTAAGCACTAAACTGTCATAAAAGAAATATTTTCAGAAATGAAATTCCTTCTTTATTTCTTATTTACCTGGATAAGCTTTCAGGCTGATCTGAGGCAAGAGTTTATACATTTTTTTCTTTTTTTTTGTGATTCTAGAAATTAAAACAATTACAGCCATGCAGCCACCACTCCAGATTAGTTGTTTCATACCTGACATGGAAGAGAAAGAAAAGATGTTAATCTGTTTTTTTTCTCCATTTGCCAAAACCAGTGCAAAGGAAAGACGGAAGATATCTATTCACATTCTGCATCTAGGGTAAGGGAAAGAAAGACAGTAGAAAAATTGAAATTTAGCTCCCAGTCTTATTTCTTATCAATCTATCAATGAATAATTCTTCCTTTCACACAAGGAACAGTAATGTTATTTTAAATAATATTCTTTTATTTTTCTGAAACCTTGAAAGCTCCTTAGCATCCATTATATATGCTATACCATGAATCAAAACTCCACAGATCTTTGGTTTTGTCAAACCAATCTCTTTGGGATCCTAAATGCTTGGAGTACCATAATAACACAAATGGCAGTTCTTCCTTATGGCTCAGAAAACAAAATTTTATTTTAAAGCCCCAAATATTGAAAAAAGTATGTGAAAAATTTCCATGCAGGATCTGCTGTAGATCATCAACAGCATATTTTCTGTAGTGTTCCAGAAATTAAAGATATTTAAATTTTGTAACTGCTAAGTAATGTCTGTGATCTAAAGAGATCTAAAGTTAGGTAAAAAGAAGAAATATTAATGAATTTACAGCATTTATGAGAAATATAAATGTGAATAAGCTCATGCTTCTTCCAGAAGAAACTGGGAAGAGAACAGGTTAAAGCTTCTGATAATAGAATCAAGACTGTTGAAGTCAAAATACAAAGTTCTTAAAATCACTCCAGTTTCACCAGAAGGTTTAACTTTCCTTGCCATTGGGTGGTCATTAGAAACCCGATAGCTGAAATACGCATATAATTATAGTTTCGAACAAAGCAAATATGAGAGGGGAGATAGAAAGAGAAGTCTGAAACCAGCCAAGTAATCCTGGCCACAGAATCATAGAATCATAGAAGAGGAACAGCTCTTTAAAAATTTGTAATTCCAACAATTTGGCTAAGGGGAACTACACATACTCATGTAGGAAATATGAGAATTCCTTTAAATCTTGTTAGGAATTAAATTAATGAAGTGCTGAGTTGCTTCTCATTTCAACAAGTGGGGAAGTTCATGACTGGGCTTAGAGCATGGCTTTTTTCTCATTGTAAGAGACACTCTAGACTGTTTAGCAGCATATGCATACATGCACTGAATTATAAACACCTGCTTAACAATATTCAAGTATATTCAAGCAGAGACTCTCTGCAGAGAAGCCTATCTGAGATCCCTCACAAACAAAACATAACTGGAAATACAGTAGTCCCACCTCACAATCCCTTTTTAAAGTAATATATCCCTTTTCTTTTACTCTAATCTTGTAATGACTATCCTAGAGTGTAGTTTGATTCTTCTAGCTCTGAGCAGAGCAGGCTTGAGGCTTTAGTATGCCGTAATGTGACAGGACTATTTTGGTGTACGAGAAACAATATGCGCATCTGTCCTCTTGTATGCAGATAACACTAAGAAAAAAAAAGTGTTTTAAAAAGACTTTCAGGTTTCAAGTCATGTTAATTTTTTATGAAATTTAATGTTTGTTTTGGATTAAATCTAAAATATAAAAAATATCATAAATATTTCAAAGATGGTTCGGATCGACTGAAACAGAGAAACAAAGAAAATAAAGAGAGATGTTCTATTACAAAAATGTGAAAATATATTTTTTTCAAAATATCAGAACTTCTTCCTTTTTCTCCTTTTTTTTTCTTCACAAGAAATGTTTCAGAGAAGTAGACACATTAATTGACAGACCACAATTTACTATCACGATGTTTCTGACAAGCTGTAGTATGAAGATTTATTAGCTTTATTTTTTGTCTGCCAAGTACCAAACATAAAATAGAGCAATGCAGTTGCATTACTAAACTATATTGATTAACTTAGACTCCTCATGTTTAACTTCAAAGCCTACAGATGCATCTCCATAGTAGGATCCATGGTTATATGCAAATACCTGACCTTGTGCTTCCAGCTGGTTTCAAGGCAGGAAAAAACCTGTCTTCTTTCTAAATTTCCAGTTATGTAATTTCTGCATTATGTGGTTACAGTGTTCCTTCCTCTCAGGCTTAGTGACATAAACATTCACTGGAAAAGGGCTATTTTTCATTGCTAATATGTGTAAGTAATTAAAGAACATTTCTTAATTTCTTCCTTAGTATTTTTTTTACACTCTCACTCTCTCATTAGCTTAATTGGTACTTTATAGTAATAAATGCAAATTTTAAACAAGATTGGACTACAACAACAATAAAAAATAAGGTAATAAACCAGTAACAACAGCAATAAAAAATAAATATAATAACATCCACACAATTAAAATTTTTTAGGAGATAGAATTCTTCTAATAGTTCAAATCCAGCTCCAGTGTTTGTTACCCCTCTAAAAATACTCTCCTTTGGGGAAGACATTTATTAATAGAAATAAATAGCAATATCTTGACCTTAGAAGCTTTAAAGGCAGATTAAATGCTTGTCTACTGAAGTAGAGCTTTCGAAAACTCAGAATTCTTGAACCAGAAATCTTTCTCCAGTTTTATTGCAAGTGAATCTTGGATATTACCTTATAAAATTGCAGACATAAAATACATTTTACGGATTGTTTCATGGTCACAAATTAATATGTAATATGTTGATAGTCATTTGATAGCTCCGAATGACCAATTAAAATGTTTCAATGAAACAAAGCATTACTATTTCATATTATGAGTTTGAATGGTTTGAAAGCCTCTTGTAACAAGGCAAAGAATGTATTAAAGTAATAAATAGTGTAATCTCTTAGATATTCATGAACTAAGTCTTGAGGAGCTTAATTCTATTCAGTCCACAGCAACCAACAAGTACGTAACTAAGTCATTGTAGGACTTAGAAAATGTCATACTTTTTGCAGGAGACATGTATGTATTTTTTTATGGATTGTAAGGGTTTTTTAATATAAAAATATTACAGATCAAAATAATTTACTTTAATACTAAGACTTGATTTGATAGCACATAATGGTTCTAAAAATTATTGCTTATTGGTAACACAGCAGGAAAATACATAGAATCTGTTAATTTAGCTAGCTAGAAGATGACAGACTTCTTAGTTCTGCTGCTCAGTTTGTCTCTTCATATCAATTGCCATTATAATTCCTATCAATCTATCCCTCTACGTTCTGATTTACACCCAACTGCTAAATATATTATCTTAAACTACCAGTAAGCCTTCTCTTAACATGAAGCTACTTATTATGGGTATTACCGCAGCGATATAATATGAGGGAGTTTATTCAAAAAATAAACAAAAATATTACACTACTAGGAGCCCAGATACTGTGTGATTTGGTGAGCAGATGCTTTCAAGAGTGGCACAATGCCTTTTTTTCTACTGTGCTTTTAGAAGGATCTGCCCTTAAAGGTAGATGAATGGCAGTTCTTTAGTTCTTGAAATGGAGGATGACACGTGCTATTTCATCACATTTATTCGAAGAAAGTGTAGTTGAAATAAAGTTGCTATGGACTTCAAACAGCTGCCAGCGACAAATTACTTCAGATCCCCTTTGGAACCATTAATAAATACTGCTGCAATCTCAGTTCTTCCCAAGTGAGGGGAAACATTTTAAGTAAACTAGGGCAGTGGGTGGCGAAACTCCGGGATGCATCCCATGCATTTTTCATCATTATTTTATGCAATTATTTGTAAAGAAAGTGGGCAACAGCAAAGATTCCTTTTCAATCCCTTAAACTCTACCTGACTACATATTAATTTCCTTATCAGTTTTTCTAAGTAATGTACATGTTACTATTTTTCTGTAGGTTTTGAGTATCTGATCTGAAGATTAAAACTGTAATATAAGTTCACAACACAAAGTCACATTGAACTTTTCTGGAGTGGGGAGGGGGAAGTCTGTGCCTTCCCTCAGAGCTGCTGTGAGGGAGAAGCTGAGTCTCAGAGGCTGCAAGAAAGTTGCTTCACAGAGCTCAGGGAGTCCCAGTCAATCTTGCTCACTTTATCTAATGTTTCACCTTTTCAAAGTTTAGTTTGCACTTGAGGCTAGAGAGGAAGCTGCAAAAAAATCCGGGATGATTGCTGGCAAAACAAAAGCGGCATTAGGACTGATACTTTCTGCCCTTCAACAGATATTGTTCTATATGGTAAAGATAGTTCCCTGCAGGTTTCCTGCTGCAAGTTAGTTCATTAAAAATAGTAATAATTCTCAGTCTGGTCCACGTGACACGTCAGCAGTAAAGACACTTAAATTAAAGAATATTGTCAGCAAGGTCCATATTAACAGGCATAACTTCTAAAAACAGAAGAGTCATGCCCTTGCTGAAAACCTTGACAGTTAGTTATATGAGGTAGTTGCCATTACTGTGGTATTTCTGAGCTCTTCCTGAGGCAAAAACCGCTGCAAGTACAGTGGCAATTTTATTTAGTTATGGACAGAATTGAAAAATGTTCAGTTACAGACAACAAAAACTTTAGCTAAATGCTGAGAAAACATCAAACTGGTTTCCTGGCATATTCAGAAAGGTCATGGAAAGTCACTTCCACATGTGGTGTTTTTGTGAGAATGACTAACTTAGGATGGAAGTGATTAATCGTGTGTGTGAATGTCTCATTTCTGCAGAATTTGTGTGTACATTTCAGGAGCAGAACCAGTGAGGCTGATATCAGGAAGGAAATGAACCATTCTGAAACACAGTTAGCCTTGTAAAGCCTTACTGGCCTATCATGTCTGCCAGTAAAGGAAATACCCAGGACCAACACTGGCATCCAAATCAACTGCTCTCCTTACTGCCAGATGAGCTATGCCTGCTAGAATTGTGTCAGTAGAGGTTTATTACATCATCTTATACACGTTGTGCTATCCAAGATGCGTGCACAATGACAATAGACATAATAAAGGATCTGTCATCCACCTCAAGTCTTCTGGAACTGCATCTGGCAGACAGCTGAGATGCTTTATGGGACAGAAAATGCAAGAAGAGTCTGTGCTTAAACTAAAGAATCCCATCCAAAGTTTCTCATTTTTTGACTGTGGAAGCATCCTGCTCTGTGAGCAATGAGTCTGCTATGTCCAGAATCCCCAGTGCTTCGTGGCTCAGTTTCT
Source organism: Apaloderma vittatum (assembly GCF_000703405.1). Taxonomy (NCBI): domain Eukaryota; kingdom Metazoa; phylum Chordata; class Aves; order Trogoniformes; family Trogonidae; genus Apaloderma; species Apaloderma vittatum. Next base: position 60,127 of record NW_009692913.1, on the reverse strand, counting down.
GGTCCTACCTATGCTCAGTTAGAATTCAGAAGAGATACTTCTGCCAGAAAGCCCCACAACTGCACATTTTAACATGATTGTGTTAATTTATAGGTCTACAAGTTGAACTCACCTGTGAGGGGCAAAATTAATTTTCTCACCTAGCCTGCAAGAATTTTCTTCCATACTTTTTCACCTAGTAGATATAGAATCATAGAATGGCCTAGGCTGGAAGGGACCTTAGAGATCATTTAATCCAACCTCCCTGTCGTGGGCAGGGACATCTCTCAACTAGATCAGGCAACACATGGGGACCAAATGGGGATCGAACCCACAACCTTGGTTTTATCAGCACCAAGCTCTAAGTGACTGAGTTAACCAGTCCCCGTTACGACTGAGGAAGATCAAGTCAAGCAGCAAGTTTAGCTTAGCAGATCCTAGCTTAGAAAGTCTAGATTTTACCCAGAGGAAGGGAACCATACTTAACATCCTCTAGTCAGTCAACCCCAGCTACCTCTCTTCAGCTGCTGAGTATCTATACCTATTTTCTTAGCAAACATGCTCAGTTTAACATAATTTATATTTCTACCACTCACAGATTCTTTGAAATATATTAAGGAAAATGAGACATATTTAAGGAACATAACTATCTGTTTCAAACATTTTGGTGGAGTTGCACCTTTTTAGAGGATGGTAAGGGGATGGGAGCAAGGAGTTAAGGAAACAGAGGTATCAAAGAGAAATGATAAGCAGCACAGCCGGAATCCTGGAGCTGCTCACAGGGAGTCCGTAATCTGTGTCCCTACAGAAGATACAATCATCCTTTTCAGAAGACAGTGAAGGGAAATATTGAGAGTTTGGGCAGGGGTATGATTTAAAACATTCTTAGCCACCGACCTCAGTCAAGACCATGCCGTAAAGTAATGACGTAATTACCTAAATTCTCCTGTGCTGGAAAGAAGTCTGGTGCATAATTAGTTTACTTTCATTTTTTATTTCTGTCCTTTGTTTTCTTTTCACCTGAATATTCTGTCACACACAGTTTAGTTTCCTGTTATAATCTGCAGGTGAATATTATTGAATGATCAGTGAGGTAGAAATCATCATCCAACATCTGAAAACTTTGATTTACCTCAGTGAACATTTACTGTTACAGAGCTTAGTCTAAGGAGGAGCTAAAAGAGTATGAAGGGGATCTGCAGTGCTTAAGCATGAAGTAGAACCATCCATTTTTATTGCACATGTAATTAATTTGAAGATTCTTTCCCTCAGGTAGCACTTCCTGGAGTTTGTATTCCAGGTATATCATTGATATAAGGCAGAAAGATCATGGTGTGAAGAGTCGGTATCTTATCAAAATTTTTCAGATCCAAACCACAAAACCAGCAGGGAACAGTGGGGGAATATGGCCTTGGAAATCTGATTGTGAAACTCAAGCTCTCCCTGGAAAATGCAAAGGTGAGAATTAGGTTGTAAGTGGCATTTGAAAATTTCTGTGCTTCATAGTCTAAGTGTCAAGAACAGAAGTGAAAGATTCAAGAAAACTAGAATGTACAAGAGGTGTTATAATACAATAACAATGTTTGTTGAGATACACTTAAGGAATATACCAGTCTACTTCATAAATCTTGGTGGAAGTGCAATTTTTCGGAGGACTGTACAGTAGATTTCAGGGATGGTAACAAAGGAGGTAGAGGATCAAAGACACTGAAGAGTAAATATATGAAGGGCATGATGCAAGGTTTTCAACTATTTCTTCTGAAAGGTAAATCCTGAAGTTTAGATAAACCACATGGATTCTCTTAATATCTGCTCGAAAGAGAGAGATTCTTTTAAACAGTGATTCAATCCACCTGTCTCAAATGCTTATCATATGAGGGGTTTAGTCATGTGTTGGATCTGCCCATCAATGTTGACTAGAAAATCCGTGTGAAAGGATTAGAAAAATACATCATTTTCATACGGTAAAATGTGACAAAGTGAAAAAAAGGGGTCATGCACTATACCTACTGTCTTTCATATTGTGTCAGTTGCTTTTCTGAAGTAGTAGTTTTTGGGTAGCTTTTCATTAGGATAAGAACATGTGTTACTTTGTAGGTTAAATTCAGCCAGACTCTTCATGCACTCTTGGAGAATATCTGCTAGCAGCAGGAAAATAAGATGAAAGAGTTAGGATGAAAGGCAAGAAGAAAAAAAAAGAAATTACTTTTAAAAATATAAACGAATTTTAAAATTAGAGCCTGAATTACCTTTAAAACATTTTGTATTTTTTTTCTCACAAGGCACCTACGATGTATTATTTACTGTCTCCATTTACAATTATTTCCAATTATTCTTTGATTGTAAAGATGCACCTGTCATCAGGTGCTTATTTGGTGCAATGAAGTGGGATTTCTTTAGTAACTGATATGTTTTGGACAAATGTATATAAAGTGAGAAAACTCTGTGAAAAATAATATTGAAATCTGCCTTAGAATATAAAAATAATGCTGCATCAGTTGTCTAACTTAATTTACACTCGGTTTAGTGCCTGAATTTCTAGGTGGAATGATGACTGTTGAGACACAGTAAGACTGTTCCGTTAGTAAAGGACCTGAAAGGGAAAAATACATGAAAATAACATGTTGTTCATGCCCAATTTTCTTGCACATCAGTGTTACAATCAGATATATGCCTTCGGTTTACTATGCCTTTACTATGAAGTAACGGGCATAGGTCCATTTCCGCGACGTCTCCATGGAAAGGAAAGAAAGAAAACACTTAAAAAATTTTAAAAATCAGGACAACCATATGAGACTGAGCAACTAGCCCTTTGTATTTAGTAAGGTCCATTTTACAAATACTGGAATTACATCCTGAAATTGCATTTAATTACAATTAAGCTGAAGTTCTTATCATTATGGCGATACTAAAAGTCGTGCAAGATTCAGTCTTCTATGTTTCATGTTTATGTAATACTGTGTCTCTTCCAAACCTGAGAAAATACCAGTGTACTCAAAGTTTATTCAAGCTGCAGAAAACTAAGGGTGGAATAAGTTTTCAAAAAGCAAAAGTTTGTTTTAAAGAGGACATGGATAATCAGAAGTAATTGTAGGTTAGAATTGGATTGGATATTAGGAAAAGAACAGCCTACGCTATGAGGATAATTAAAACTATAATAGGTTGCGCACAGAGAAATATAGCAAACATCCTTGGGGAGTACAGGGAATGTCTGTGGAGGGTTTTATCTTGTCTTGTTTTTAAAGAATAGATTATGCAACATCCTTTTAGGAGTGGTTTGAAGGAAATTACTCCGGCTGTGGGCAAGCAGTTGAACTGGACAGATGTCTCAAGGTCTTTCTGAGTGAAATCTAAATGATGTGTCAACATAAGCTACAGTTATTTCTTTGTTGAGGTTGAATAGATTATATGTCATTTAATGCAAGCACAGAGATATAAATGTATCCTTGCCTATAAAGAAAATGGAAATTCCTACTATTTGTAAGGAAACACTGCTTTTACCACAAATTATCAAAAGGCCTCTATGTCATTTCTAAGAAAAAATACACCTCAGATTCTGAAAGCATTTAGACATTATGAACCCTCTATCTCACAACCCTAGGAATATTGAAATAAGGAATTTTGGAATTCCCTGAGCCATAGAAAACTTTTAAGAGTAGACTGATAAAGACCCTTTTTACTTACCTGAATGAATCTCTTCATTTGCGCACCAGAGAAATGCACAAGCTTAGAGCTGACTGACACACAGAACAGAAGGTGCTATGTGGTATATGGCTCTCATGGCTGAGGGAAGACTTGCTTGGCTCCTATGATGCTGCAGATGAGCTTCCTAACTTTTCTGTCTGCAACTCTTTTCAGTTCTGAGCTATCAGAGTATTGCAGAGCCTGGACATTTAATCTGCTGTATCTTTTCACTATAGATATGAGGACAAAGGTAAATAATGTATTCTTATTCTCAGGAAGACCAAGCAAAAGTCACACATGTTTGTAGGCCATTCTGGTCTCTCTCTTGTGAGGATTTTATCCCACAGCTTTCCAGCTTCTTCCTGAATTTTATCTTCATCCTGTTTCATCTAGCGTATGAAATTTAACAGGTGAAATTTTGATAACGTAATTTTAATTTGCAAAGAAGAGTTAGACTTTATATGGAGTTAATCTGGAAGTAACTATGACAACTTCTTCTTCTAGAATAGTATCTATAACATACTTGACTATAATTTAATGAAAATTAAATTACATTTATTAACATGGCTTGCTTTTTTTTATTATGGTATTCTGAAACAGCTTTGTTTCCTTCTGTCTGCCAAAATTTACATGTAGCACTGAAAGCAAAAGCTAGTTTACGTGCTCCAAATCTGAGGCACAATGTCATTCATTTTAATTACTTGGAGTGCTCTGTATCACTTGCCAGTGAGTCAGAAACTTTATTCAGATGGTTCTTCAGTAAGGCCCAGTAAGCACTCACAGTATGGTTGTACATAGGTATTTTCAAAGGATTTGGCTTCAGTTCAGAAAGCATTAAGAGAGTATTGTGAATGAGAGTTCTGAAAGCCTTCCCAAAGCCAATATAACTGATAATTTCTCACAGTATGAGAAATTACACTTCATCAGCTACTGCCTTGTTTCACATGCTGAAATGCCAGGGCTTTCAATTCTGTCCCTCTCACCACGAGTCAACAGCAAGTGGAGTGTCAAGCAAAGAAAACGGTGTCAGCAAGGTTACACTGGCGGCATAAAGAGGTACTATTAGCAAATGTGCAAATGTACAGTTGTTAATGTTAGAGATATAATGAATCCCAAAGAGTGACTTGACGACTCTGTTGTGCAGCAGAGAAATGAAGAGGTAATGCATCAGGCATGTGTAGCCTTGCTATATGGCAGAGGAGTCTTCACATTTGCTAATAACACCTAAGTTTTCTAAAGAGAAAAAAGGTCTTGTTGGGGAGATTTTTCATTACATTTTTAAATCCTCATTTAATATGCTCTGTAACTTGAAGATAAACCCAAGAAGTTCTGGGTTGAATTGTAAGCACAGATGCATAGATTTCATGAACTTTTCCCAGAGTCAGTCCTAGACTGGAAACCTTTTGGTGTTATCTCCTTTCACTTTCTTATAAATAAAGATTACACCAAGTTCTTCACGAGATGATGACCTACTATGTGCTTTGTGAGACAATTTTGTAACTTGACGTTACGGTTCAACTGCTTGAACATCTCAGAAACTTTTTGGAAATAGTTTTAAGTAATTCCACCCAATTTATAATACCTTCCAGGATTTACCAGACTGTAAGAAAGCACAGAAATAAACTCTCTTGTGGAATACTTCTCCTTCTCCTGTACTAAAGAAACAAAGTACAGCAAACTGAACACATTAATCATCTGGAAAGGTAGGAAACAGACCTTAGCCCAGCACTGGGAATTATGAGATCTGGGTCATATAACCTTTGACAAATTGTGTTCCTCTTGACAAAACAGAGGCTTAACTGTTTTCAGGGTGGTAAAATAGAAACAAGGGCATATAGCTGATCTATCACCTCCTTTCTGACTGTTATTTTCATAAATGACAAGAATTTGAAAGGATTTGAGTTATTTTTCTAAAACTGAAAACTCCAATTCCTTCCTTTTAGGATAACACATAAAATATTAATGATTCAGGGTGTAATATTGTAAATTGTGGCACTGTGCTCCCCTTCTGCACTCCACTGCCCTTATTTAATCCATAACCGCCAGTGGGTTTGTGGTAGCTGCATCCAGCATACTCTGGACTTTGGGGGATGGATAGCAAGATGGTAGCCAAAGGCTGTCTGGGATGGTCGCCCAGGTGTCTTACTAGTAGGCAAATATAACTATAAGCCAATCATCTTACTTTATAAATTGTGGACAGTCTAGGGCCCATTGTGCTCTCTTGCACAGCTGTGGGCTGCATGCCAGGATCTCTCCTTGTGTAGGAATACCTCTCGAGGTTCTCAAGGCTGAGAGTTTCCTTGCCACAACAGATTCTTGATAAGTGATTAATAGCATGCTAAACTTTGAAATCTTAACTAAGTGATATAAAATATTGATTGCATGTATATAATTCTTTAGACATAAATTGTTGACCAATTCTGGGACTAAGATTGGATCCAGCTGCACCTAGTTTCCTCCCTGAGAAGCTGTTTAGAAAGCAAGGAGGTCCTTTCTGAACCTCATAACTCAGTGGGAGGTTGACAGTTTTGTCTGACCCTGTACTCTATGCAGTAAATATTCAAATATGTACTCTATGCAGTAAACATTCCAGTATTGTCCAGAGAGATGGTGGAAGCTGCATCCCTGGAAGTTTTTAAGGCCAGGCTGGAGCAGCCTGATCTAGGGGAAGATGTCCCTGCCCATGGCAGGGGGTTTGGAACTAGACGATCTTTAAGCTCCCTTCCAACCCTGACAATTCTATGATTCTCTGATTCTAAATATACCTTGCCATTGAATCTTGTTAAACTACTGTTGCATTTGCCACTGAACTTTTTTATATCAGTAAAGTATATTGCTCCTTCTCACTCCTGAGTGAAGTGCAGGACTCCACCCACACCATAACTGAAGAGAGCAGACTGTGGCAGTATTAGCGATATGGGCTCATTTTGCACTCCAAGCACTCTCCTCTTCAGAGCCCACATTTTACCCAGAAATCCCTGCAGACACCAGCTCCTGCCAGGATCCAAACTGCAAGGATGGATGTGAGCAGGAAAGGACTCGACTGGAGCACTGGTACTAGGTGTAGGGCATGGCCATAGCATGAAAGAATCGTCTGAGGACCACAGGAAAGATCAAAGGATTGGAGCATTTTGCTTATGAGGACAGACTGAAAGAGTTGAGGTTGTTCAGCCTGGAGAAGAGAAGGCTCTGGGGAGACCTTATAGAGGCCTTCCAGAACCTGAAGGGGCAAGGGCGTGTTCAAAAACGTGTGTAGCGCCTGGACAAGGGGCAAAAGTTTCAAACTAGAGCAGGGTAGATTTAGATTAGATATTAGAAAACAGGTTTTTTTACAATGAGGGTCACAAAACACTGGAACAAGTTACCCCAAGAGGTGATGGAGGCCCCATTCCTGGAGATATTCAAGGTCAGGCTTAATAGCAGGGTAGATTTAGATTAGATATTAGAAAACAGGTTTTTTTACAATGAGGGTCACAAAACACTGGAACAAGTTACCCCAAGAGGTGATGGAGGCCCCATTCCTGGAGATATTCAAGGTCAGGCTTAATAGGGCTCTGAGAAACCTGATCTAGTTACAGATGCCCCTGCTCACTGCAGGGGTTTGGACTAGATGACCTTTAAAGATTCCTTCCAGACCAACATATTCTATGATTCTATAATTTTATGATTTTTTTGATTCTCTGATTCTATGAAATGCAATGGAGATGGCATGAGAGACATGCACATGACTCTTCATGTTATCTTAAGAGTGAGAGAATAAAGCATTATGCTTCAAATGAAGAAAGTTTAGGAATTATTTTTCTTTGGTAATTTGGTTGGACAGTTGATTTTTCTACTACTCCATAGGAAGTTGTGATGACAAGACAAAATTGACAACCTTCACAGAAGTCCAGAGTAATAATCTGTTTATTCAAAAAATGAAAAATTATTATGATATTGTAAGACCTCAGTGATAATTTGGTTTTGTTTTGAAGTACAGACTTGGGGAAAAACATTTACACACCAAAATAGTTCCCATATCCCTTCCAGAATATAAATAAAATATGCTTCCATAGTGACAATGGGGTAGGCTGATGATCAACAGGGTTGTCAGCTTTTAAATAAAATCACCAATGCTCTTTATGTTTCAGTGATGTTGCAGCCTTATTGGAATTGCAAAGAAGATGAAGAAGGGCAGGAAAGGCGAGCAAAGTGATAACGGATTTTAAATGATCCCTTTGTGCAATATGCAAACTCCTCTTTACTGTACTGCATTTGTCAGGCCTGGCTGAATTATTTGGGGTGAAAAATTTATTCCACTACTTTCAGTTTTTTTTCCTTCAAATGCATTATTCCAAGGTCTATATGAAATTAATACCTAATAAATAATTTGTTGTTCTTATTTTGCATCTAAAATTATATGAAATAACACCAAATTATTTAAAATCACATCTTCATGTGATTTGGACCAATCAACGATAAAGTATCTACAAAATAATAAAACTTCAAAATAGATAGATTTTTAAAATCCATTTTTAAAACATAATTTTAATTTTAGAAAGCACCTGTGAAAATAATTGATACTAAGAAAATTCTTTCATTTTTTTTTAATGTTCTTCAGGGAGTGTAGGAGACAAGTGTCATGGGTTTGACTTTAGCGGGGTTTTTGTTAGCAGGGGGAGGGCTGTGGAGGATAACTCTTCCAATACTTTGAGAGCCTCCCTGAGCCTCAGGTGAAAGTCAGATCTGTCTCTGGGCAAGACCAGGCCAATCCATGCCTCTGTGATCACTGTATTTAAGAGGGGAACCTACTGGACCACTTGCTCTTTTTGTTTTCTCTTGTTGTCTGTCTTTCTGTCCTGTCTTGGTGTTGGGGAGTTTTTCCGTCTGGAGGAGGGGAAGATGAGTGGAAATCAAAGGAATGTGGTTGGTGAGAAAAGTGGGAGTGAAAGGCACCAGAACAGAGTGCTTTCCCAGATTCCCATGGTGAGTAAGGTGGAAGGGAGACAATTGCCTGCCAGCTGAGGGGATTGACAGCAATGAGAACATCTAGGACTTGGTGGTATGTGTAGGACCCCATGCCAGGGGAGAAAGAGAGCCCACACAGGAGTGGAGGATGTGCCTGAAGCAACCCAAGGCCCTGAGGACAGTTCTATACTTGTGAGACAAACTCACATGGAAGAGGTTTGCCTCCCATGAGATGGGCACCAAGTGACAGCGGGAGAAGACTGTGAGGAGCCGTCTTTCTCAAGAAGGAGGAACTGCCCCTCCTTGTGCCAATGGAGGGAGAAGGTAGCTGGGAAGAAGGGAGGGATGGGGAGGGAAGTGTATTTGAGATAGGGTTGTATTTATTTCTGTATTCCTTTCACTATCCTACTCTGATCTAGTCGATAAATGGTGGTGGTAAAGCAAATTTTTTCTTTTCTCCCCAGCCTACTCCAGTTTATGCCTGTGACCATAAGTGATGAATGAACCCTCTCTGCCCAAATCGCAATCCTTGGTCTCTTTTAGTTGAGGGGCCAGGAGTGAGGGGAGGAGTGACCAAGTGGTAACATGGTTCTTTGTTACTGGCCCCAGGCAGTTGGCTCAAACCACAAAGACAAGGTAAAAATAATGAAGGTTTCTTTGGAAATTGCTGTCTTCAAAGTTAGTTTGTGGTCCAAGAATAAAATTTTCTGCTGATTGTACTGATTGTATACTGAAGAATATATAGGCAGAATGCAGAGCTGCATTTTCAATGGTCCACGGGGGAGACAATTTCTGGGGATATTTTAAACCAAAATGGTTACACAGAAGTCATTGAAAGAGATGTAAGAATCATCCCTCTGCAAGGATCGCCCCTCCACAAGTAATCTGAATCCCAAAAGACAAGACAGAGACAAAGAAAATGTCTCCAGATGTCCCTTATCTCTTTCCTTCAAATGTGCAAGCTGCATGCATTACAGTCCTGCCACTATTCATATGTTGGAACCATACAGCATTAATGTTCTGCTTAACATCAGTTTCTCTGAAGTATCCTGGAAGAGGGGAATGGAAAGTCACACAGGTTCACACTTTCAACTACAGCCTCACTTATTTACAGGCAAAGCCCTCCTACACCCTACATAGGCTGAAATAAATTTTGTACTAACTCTAATTGTTCACTCTGTAACTTTGATTCTGTGGGTGGATGTGAATTTAGAATCCTTGTTGGTGCTATATGGATAACTAAATATCTGTATCTGCTCTTATTTTATGGAAATAAAGAAAGAAACATTAAGAAACATTTACTGATAATGAGTGAACAGATAGTCATGGAATTTGCCCTTCAACAATGATAGTGACCGTCCAGTGACATGAATTACAAAAGTGAATACTCTGACAGTAGAAAAAGAATCATAGAATCATAGAACGGTTTGGGTTGGAAGACACCTTAAAGATCATCTGGTTACAGGGCAGGGACATTTTCCATTAGACCAGATTGCTCAAAGCCCAGTCCAACCTGTCCTTGAACACTGACAGGAACAGAGGGTTCCACAACTTCTGTGGGCGACCTGTTCCAGTGCCTCACCACCCTCACCGTGAAGAATTTCTTCCTTGTGTCTCTTCTAAGTCTACCCTCTTTCAGTTTGAAGTCCCTAATTAAATCTACAACATTGATTCATTAACTGGAATGACATAATTTCGTTGTTATGGTTCCTCTTTGGAATAGGAGGAACTGTTTAGATGAGTTGTTTTGATTCTTTTATTGAAATTGTGATCCAAAGTTTAGAGTTGACAGAACAACTTTAATAATTCAAAACCATCAGAATTTATATTTATTATATGTATATTATTATTTGTATTTATTTATTTGTACCTATGTGAATTGCACCTAGCAAAAACTGCTGTTATAAGCAAGCGCTAAAATAGCTTATAATTTAGTGCTTCCTTCCTTTAAGAGATTTGACCTCTATCCTTCCATTTAAAATAAACTTCTACAACAGAAGTAGGGTTTTTAAAAAAAATATAAATTAAACAGCTGTATTGTTTTGAAAAAAAGTAAATTTGAGTAGGATCTAATTAATTTAATTAACTTCAGAAAGCAAGGGCTTTGAAAGCCTTGTCTGATGCTTTGTATTAAAGGGTACTACTTAAAGGAAGTGTGTTTTATTACTAGATGTCTTTGTTAGAATTTTACATTTAAGCTGCATTCATTTTAATTTGTTCTTCAACTAGATAGTTCACTAGATAAAAACATACTGCACTAAGAAACAGGAAATATATTCTTTAACCATTTTAAATTAATTGTGTCATGGCTTGCTTGATATTGTTTTGCTGGAAAGAAACTTGTACCATAGATCAAAAAAAAATCAATGCTTATCATAATATTTTAAATGCCAATAACACCTGTAAAGGTGGGTGATGAGTGGACTGAGACCAGCACTGCAGAGAAGGACTTGGGGATGTTGGTGACGAAAAACTGAATATGAGCCACCAATGCATATTCACAGCCCAGAAAGCCAATCACATCCTGGGCTGCATCAAGAGAAGCATGTCCAGAGAGGTCAAGGTAGGTGATTCTCCTCCTCTACTCAGCTCTCATAAGAACCCACCTGCAGCACTGTGTTCAGCTTTGAGGCCCTCAACACATGAAGGATGTGGACCTGTTGAAGCAGGTCCAGAGGAAGCCAAAAAAATGATCAGAAAGCTGGAACACCTTCCCTATGAGGACAGGCTCCAAGAGTTGTGCTGTTCATCCTGGAGAAGAGAAGGAGGACCTTATAGCGACCTGCCAGTACTTAAAGGAGGCCTATAGGAAAGATAAAGAGGGACTTGTCAGCGAATGTAGTGATAAGTCAAGAGGTTAGGATCCCAAACTGAAAGAGGATAGATTTAGATTAGATATTATGAAGAAATTATTTTCTGTGAGGGTGGTAAGAGACTGTAACAGGTTGCCCAAAGAAACTGTGGACACCTCCTCCTGGAAGTGTTCAAGATCTGGTTGGATGGGCTGCCCATGGTAGGGGTTAGTTGGAACTAGATGATCCTTAAGGTCCCTTCCAACCCAAACCATTCTATGAATTACTTCTGTAGTACAAAAATAAACAAAACAAACTAGCAAATAAACCCAAAAGCTCCAACAAACGACTACAATTTTTGGTTTAGTTTCCTCATTAAAGAGAGCATCGGCAGAACTGAGACTGCAACATTCACATTTCATCATTGTCTTTAGGGAAAATAAGACTTTTGCAGCCAGGGATGGTGTGCAATAGAAATAATAACATGTTAAGTCTTGATTCTGTAAATAAGTGAAGTTAGTTTGGCTGCACATGGACAGTCTGTGTGCAACCAGCTGTAAGACTGGACCTTGTTTTGCATGACTTATGACTGGAAATTTTGCACATCTTTTTTGTATGACTTATGACCGAAAATTTTGTACATCTTTTGTACATAGCATTTGCCTGCAGAGAACTTGACATTTCTTTACCTATTTGTACGCTCTTCATGTGTTTCTGCAACAAATATAATTTCTTGGGGGAAACAAAGACAGGACACGTGTCTATGGCCAACTACCTTGCTCCCTAGTATATATATACCAGTGCAGTGTTACTCTTAGATAAAAATCTCATTCAGTTTTCTAGCTTTTATCTTTATATCTTAGTTACTCCTGCATACTCACTATAAAGTCTTTATTTGCCTTAATTTTTAAAAATATTGTCTTGCAGTCCTTTGATCAGATATCTACGGTAGAAGATGTCTTTTGCAGAGGCCATCAGTTTTAACATCACAGGGTTTTGTTGAGTGATTTTTAGGTCTTCCTCTCAAGAACAAGGACAAGAATTTATTTTGATTTTCAGATTTGGATGTATTCAGGAATAAAAAGGTTGAGGTCCTGTAGCACTTCTGTTGTTTACAGGCATGGAATCATGGCATGTAATTACATACTACACGTGGCTTTCTGAATACCTAGCTTCTTACCCTCTCTCAACCCTCCTCTTCAGTCAGATTTCAATTGTAACCGTTCTTGGGTATCACACAAGAGCATCCAGCAGTGGGTGTTTGGGAAAATAGAAAAAGAGTAAGAAAAGTGCACTTTTCCCCAAGTATTCTCAGTGCTAATTTGAGTGTTAGGTAGTGATAAGGATTATAGTCGTATTTGAGGAGTAGTGAACTTACTGTCTAATAATTTTTAATGCTTTTTGCTTTTAAAGAGCCTTTTACAATTTGACCTTCACTATATCCTGTGAAGAAACCTCACAGATTAATTTATGTACATTTCCTTTTCATTGTAGGTCTCAGTTCCTCCCCTTTTAAAAAAGACACTAGTGATTTTATATATCTTATTCATAACACTCCTTTTTTTTCTGTTATCCAACTCATAAATCCTAATCTATTTAGTTCTCATACAGAAGCAATTTCAGTCCTGCAATCATCCACGTCTTCCTTCTCTGTGTTGTTCTTAGTTCTGCTATATGTTATTGATAGAAAGGCCACCAAAATAATCCACACAGCATTCAATATATGGACACAAAATGGATTTTCACAGAGGTAGTTTGTTATTTTTGTCTCAGCACCAGATGTGTGTTTGTAATTCTGTTAAGCAATGAGATGACGAACTGTCCACGCAGTTTCAAAATCTCTTTCTTTAGAAGCAGGAATCAGTTTAGTGTGCTCAGCATGTATGTGCAGGATGGTTTTCCTACGTAAGTTATTTGCATCTCTTCACATTTCTGTCAGAGAAATTGACATGTGCCTGCAGGGTAGTAAGCCTTTTTTTATCACATTATTTTCTTCATTGCACACCTCCCATGTTTATTTCCTTTTTATGCCTGATCAGCAGAGGCAAATGACCAGTTACAATTGTGTCTTCAGCTGCAAAAAATGTACTTGTCTCAGAACACCCTAAATCCACTGGTTTATTTTGTTTGTTCCCCATCAAAGACAAGGCTTATCCCTTTCTTTCTAGCAGTGTATATCCCCTGCAGCACCCTTCTCTTTCTAAGCTGAACTGTTTTATTGCTCGTAACATTGCATCTTGTTTGCTGCTTTGTGAGTTTGCCTCGGGCATCTCAAACTTATTATAACATGTTAATACATTCCATCTCCTGTTCTGTATTATATGATGAAAGATATGGGTCTTCACGGTGTATCTGCTATCAGTTCTGATTTTCAAGGACAGTACTTTGTCTTAAGAATGTAGAATTAGGTTTTCACTAGTATTTTTTGCAATTATTCGAGCCTAGGTTCATCCCTTTTGACTTTAGGGGCCTACCTGAGGTACCTATAATAAGAACACAGTTGCTTTTGGTTCATTGTGGAATCAGTGCAGAGGAAATATGTATGATTCATCCCATGTAAGAGTTGGCTCATCCTCTCAGAAATGCCTGTCTTTCTCTAGCTGAGACTCCATATACAAAGCCTCAGAGAGCAGTGCCGGTAATTTAGATACTCCAATTAGATGCTGATGTTAGACGAATTAATTCCAGGCTGTGAGATTTTAAAATGTGAATTCTTCAGAGCCACAAATTATTAAAAATCTTGGTCTTCAACAAAGGAAAAAAAAAGAAAGAAAAGTTATTAAACTTCCTGCTTTATTAAGTTGGAAATGTATAAAATATTCTCAGACTGATCTTGGCAAAGATCAGTCAGTATTCTACAACAGTTGTTATTGCTACTACCTCCAGACAAGACAAATACACCCAAGTATAATTATGGTTATCATGGATAAAAGAGTACAAAAGGAGCTCAAGTGCCATGTATTTTTAGAAGACCTTAAATTAAAAGAGGGATAATTACTTTGCCTTATTCTTCTCCTGCTAAAAGTCACCATTCTCACCTGACCTCAGCTCTTGAAAAGAAAGCTAAAGGACAACTGGGAGGGATCAATAAGGTTTTCTAGAATGTTTCCTTCAATAAGCTGAGAAACTTAGATAATTCTGCTGAATGGAATAGTAGTAGTTTTTATTTCCTTCCAAGTCCTATAAGTTGCTTGTGTATGTACAATTATACATATGTAATTATGCAAAAAATAACATGAACTGTCGCAAGGACTGTATATGTTAGCTGATGATACAGAACTGAGAACATTCCCAGCCATGTATTATCTGTCCCAGAAAGATCTGTGTCTATGTTAGTAAAACCTTTTTTACCTTAGTAGAGGTGCATGGATATGGCCCTTAAAGGAGTTCTGTTGTGGTATGAAAGAAAAATCTCTGGAAATACAAAGATTCCTGGGTTTCTGTAGAAATTATTTTCTTTTCTCTGTTTTGAATTCTCTGTGCATATGTGAGATTAGATGAGATAATAAAAATATTGCTTATTGCATTAAAGCAAAAAGGGATTCCCACCTACTGCATAAAATACTTTTGCTAATCTACAACAAAATTCACCAAATACTAAAAGGAGCCCAGTCCCTTATTACAGAAGATAATCTGATTTCTCTGCAATTGTATTACTCTCTGACGAGGGCAATGACTGCACAGAGCCCCTGGAACCATCTCACCTCAATTTTGAAACACATGACACATAAACTAGAAGAGCAGGTCCTTTACACCCCTTCTTTATTCATTGGAGAGATATAGATACTGTTAAAAAGAGTGATTCAAACCACCTTGGACTGGAGATGCCAGCCTCATTTCTTCTGCTGGTTAGTAGCTTAAGGTGGCTATACCTCTTAAGACAGATGAGCACTAGAAATTAAATTAAGTGTATCAGACCTAAATGCTCTTTTTTTCTAAAATGAAATGTTTCTTGGAATGCTATGCCTCTGTCATGTGTGTAACCATGAGGTAGGTGTTTGTGCCACTTGCTCTCTGTCTGAGTGTACAAAAGGGTAGAAGACTATCAATATTGGTGAGTTTTCTGTTTACTCTTTGTGGCAGTTAATGTAATAAGGGTATAAATGTGAAGACCAGAAAGTGTTTTAATCCGCTAAAAATGCAGAGTACTTTTACTATTTTTAGATGAGAGAAGTCAGAAGATACAGAAACATACAGAAACTCAAGAAATTACTGTCCACTTATCTCAATTTTAAAAGTGTAGAAGAACACAGAATGAGGGAGATGGAGAGCTCTCTGTTGAATATGATTTAGTGCCTAAAGTTCTGAAAAGAGCTATTCTATTTCAAATAATCCCTTCTGAATGTACAGAAGATGATCTAATC
Organism: Apaloderma vittatum; assembly: GCF_000703405.1. Classification (NCBI taxonomy): domain Eukaryota; kingdom Metazoa; phylum Chordata; class Aves; order Trogoniformes; family Trogonidae; genus Apaloderma; species Apaloderma vittatum. The sequence continues at coordinate 44,361 of NW_009692913.1, read as the reverse complement.
AGATGCTAGTTTCAGTGTACAACAGCCTTTTTATACTGCTAATACTAGAAATATTTATTAGCTCTTTAGTGTCAGGAAAATGGGCTCTATTGAATAATCAGATATAAAAATGTGTGGGAATCTTGTTGTCACGGAGAATCTTCAACCGGGTGGTGCAAAGTGATTCTTGCCCAGATCTGTCGTAAGTGATTTGGCACAGACTAGGCTAGATAGAATGGAAGGAGGTAAATTTCTTTTTCATTGCTCATAGCATCTTTCAGATACTAAATAGGGAAGCTGAATTCTCAAAATCCAGAGGCTTGATGACTATGTTGGAGTATATTCAGGAGAGGATTCAGAGGTTGTTTCAGCAGTACATGTGCACATAAACTCAAACTTTCATGACAACTCAAGTTGTGAGGGAACTGGACTCAGGTGAGACAATACAATTAGAAACATATGCTTGGTTTTAAACGCTGCAGGCACCTTCTGTAGCTGGGAACAGCTGCTGTTATGACTGTTTGAAAGATCTAAGCACAGTGAAAGAAAAGGGACCTCTATAAAAATATGTGACAATAGTAAAAATTCAGCCTTAATGGAATTTTCTTCACTTTATTTTATTTAATTAAGAGTATGGGATGAAGAGCCAAAGTAATTTTAACTTTCATTACCTAGAATATGTTTTATATGTTTTCTCCTGGTCATTGTTCATGAAGAAAATGTAGTACAGATGTTTAGCTTTACAAAGCCTTACAGTTAGATCCTAATCATATCAGTGAATAGAATTTATTTAAAAACCTTAAGACGTGTTCCTGTCCTTTTTTTTAATATGAGAATTGTATGTGACTATGGATGAGAACCACAAAATATTTAGTTCTTTTCTGAACGGAGTATAAAAGATGTAACTTTGGTTCATTTTCTCAGTTTCGTGAATTGTGTTAGCTGAAAGAGCCCTGAAGGGATAAAATAAGAGTGTTAAAGTTTAAAAGACAGAAGTGTGTAAGTACTTTTTTTCCTAACTGCAAGTGCTTTTCCCCTAGTTGAGCCTGGGCATTGTCAAGGAAGCTACTAATTGCCCCAGGGCAAACACAGTGGAGAACACATTAAAAATTAAACTGTATGGGTGCCAATGCCCTGACCTTATTTTGTTCACTAATGCCGATTTAGCCAAAGGTACCAACCACTGCCAAGAAACTGGAATTGACAGTGTATTTTTAGATAAAGAAGTTTTTCTTTTTCAGGTTATACATATATATGTATATGTATGAAATCATACAGAAAAAGAGCTACAAATTCTAGATTATGCACTCAAAAACTAGGAAGTATTCATCCTGTGCGTTACATGAAGTAGGAGTTATTTGAAAAAAATGTATATAGTGAATTTAAAGACTGCTGTACTGCAGAGACATGAATTACAGCTGCACTAATGATCTTACTAGTGTTACTAGTATATACTCTTATATATAAATAAAATATTTCTAAATCAATCTGAGCCAAAAAGCCTGACTAGTCTCCATATGAACACAAGGCAAGCTATACAGGATTTTGAAGTTAATTTTCGATAATGTTTTTTGAAACAGAGTAACTGTTTGGCAAAATAATTTTTTTCTCAAGTTTTCTCATAACGTAACCAATCTTCGTCTGTCTTTGTTGGTCAGGACAAGACTTTTTTCTTTCTGATGTGTGGGTTTCCATCTGTGGCTGAGTGTAAGTTTCTGTGTCTAACCTTCATTATAGAGCTCACTGGAAATCTAGTTTAAAAAGTCGCTTGGAATCCAAAAAGCTGTTCTGGTGAGCAAGCTGTATAGAGGACTCAGTTTCACAGAAGTTCAACACTTTTTTTTTTTTTTTGACATTTTGGGCTGGCCTAAACATTCTGTGGGAGTAATTTCATGTGTACCAGGACTGCACATAGGATTTTTAAGGCACACCCAGATCTAGCTGGAGGCCAGGCTAAATACTCTTAGAAAATGACACCGGACAGCAAGTAACTGTACTTACCCCAGGCATTTCCTTATGTATCATACAGTCCTGTCCAGGAGCCATTGGACACCTGTAGCCACATGTTGACTAAGTTTCCATTGCCTAGAAAGAGTCATCTGAAGCTTAGACAAATGTACGGGTAGATACTACACATCAACTGATTTACTTGGAGATAAGTCCCAGCTTCCATGCTTGAATCAGCTGTCAATACATGTACCTAGTAGTATATGAAATGTCATGAGGTATCCTGCCCAGTATTTGCTTCTACTTTGTAGGGAACTGGGTCTTCTGTAGGTCCTGTGTCAGAACTGCCAGCTGTACGTGAACACCTCCGAGAGCTTACATCTCAATGACACTAGATGCTTATATTTAGAAATTCACTGTACGTGAATCAAGTATAAGTATCTTTTTAGTGTTTCCAGATTCGTTCAGAACTAAGCAGTCAACAGTAACTAGAAATAAATGTGGCCAGTTGCCTTTAATATATAAGACATTTTGGAAAAAAATTGTGTGTTTGATTTTATGTTGTTGTTCTAGCAGGTTAAGAATGGAATAAAACTCTAAAACAGTTGCTAAAAGATCATGACATTTCACAGTTTGACCAAACCCAGAAAATAATCAAAGCCTCTTCATCAATATTTAGTACTCTCAATCTACACTAGCTGATGTTTCATTGTTGAATTATCATAGTGAAGGTGGCAAAGGAGTTGTAACAAGAAGTTTTAGTAAACCTGTATTTATTTTACAGGTAAACAAACACCAAAATACAACACCATACCATAATATGTTTTTACATATTATATATGTAAAAAAAATCATATACCTGATTACCCTAATTTTCCAATCATGATAATATTGAAACATATTTTGTGACACAGTGCTTGCTTACATTCAGGCCATTCTGAATTTTAGTAAATATTTAATTTATTTTCTTATAATATTTCATAAATTAAATAGTATTTCATTTCTATGATATTTAACATTAGAAGTTTTGCTGTTGTCAGCATGCAGTGTTCCAAGAGGTCCAAATTCATTCTTTTGGGAGACTGAGGGAAGTGGTCTTTGCACTGACAATTACAGAAATCAGGCCTTCGTGGTAATTTGGAAAGAAATTTGATCTTAAATGCTGAATTTCCCCTTCAGACTATAAGATTTGGTTGAAACGCGAAAATACTGTTTCCACCCAGCTGTATAACCATTAATGTTGTGACCGTACTACTGCAAGTAAAGCAATGACACAAGCGAGGGGAACGAGGTCAGTGTTATGTTCTCCACTAACTGTCAGTGCTTTCTTCCAGCTCTGGATCCAGACCACATTCTCTGCCACAGTGCTGGAGAGAGAAAGGGAATGTTGAACAGCTTGAAATTTGTAAAAAATTATCAAAAATTATATACTTTCATCCTCTTTCACATAATGCTATTGCTCATACCTTTTTATTAAAAACGTATACATCAGAAACAGATCTCATTTTTCATGACATTTTTCTAAAAGTGGTAGTTAGAAGTGCAGATAATTTTAATTAGCAGCTTCTAATAAGTCTAAGGTCTATTATGTCAGACTTAGAAGAAATTGGATATTTCACAGTGGAAGTAATAGAAAGAATTCCAAAATACTTTTTCAATTCACGTGATCTATACAGAGATGTATTCAGTGTGGACATATCTTTCATTACACTACAGGGAATTTTATACTAGTACATTAACATTAAGAATACGTCTACTTTTTTTTTTTTTCCCCATAAAGGTTTGGGTCAGAATGTATACGCACCATCACATATTAGAGTGTCTCAGTATATGTTTCTTGGCATGTAGAATAATGATAACGTAAACCTGAGGTACAGCATAAATGTCAGCACACTCCCCCAGCTATCTCATATAACCAGTTCAGTTTCTTAATGTGTCAGCTTAAAAGTAGCTGCCTTAGGTCTACTGTGTTCACCCACAATAGAAGGATATTCACCTCCCAGTTGCTGCTGTGCTAGAAAATAACTTACACTGACAACAATTCTGTTTTTCTTTAATAAAATCCTTGAAACAAAACAGTCATATCTGTTGCTTTCTTGTCTAAAATAAGTATCTGTCATTTATACTGCACCAGACCTTTTGAAAGTGCTTTTCAGAAGCTAATAACTGTTTTTTACAGCACTCAATGTGTTGGGATTTACTCATTTGTCAACCGGATAACTGAAGATGTAAGGAGTTTAAGTGACTTTCTCAAGGCTGCACCTGAAGTTGGCGATAGCAGTAGGTGTAGAGTTCAAATCTCTTCTTTCCACTGCTCTGACAAGCACTCTTCCACTTTGTGACTAAAAGACTATTTCATTCTCTTTTTCTCAGGATCCAGGAATTAATTGATCGGTAAGGAGAAGAGATAAGCTGTTCTTTTTTCTTATTATTATTTCGTTTTTCTTGTGCAAACAAATTTTCAAAGCTTAAAAATTCCTGTCTGGTGGACAACAATCAAAGCTGATTTGCTATTTGCTTTAGAGATGGCTATTGACCTATCTCAAATTAGGTGACAGACTCCAATACAGTTTTGTCTGAAGAGGGAGTTCCTGAGATTCTGAGTGGGAGATCACAGGCTCAAAAGATGAACAACTTCCCTTGCCAATACCTCACTGTTTTCTTCAGCGAAGGAAATATCAGCTCCGTAAAATCTGGAGGTGGGGTTAATTATATTCATTTTATACCTCTGTAAAGTAGAAATAATCAGTTCATTTTCAGTGAAGAGGCAAAACAGTGTGTACAGTGACTCATCTGGCCAAATGCAGTCACTCAGTTTATAGTTGATAATACATATATACTAAAACTGACTGGTTCATATGTGACAATCCACACTGACACATGCAAGTTTACTAAGATGAATGGTGCAAAATCTTCATTCTGTTATATCCAGAAGTTTCGGACTGTATTTTCTTCCAAGTCTAGCCAAAGAATACACATTAGAAAGCAGATTTTTCTCCTGTCCTTCTCATGGGCATAAAGTAGAATATATAGAATTCTAATGGTAAGCAGTTTAGGGAAAAACAAATAAACAAACAAATAAAAATATATCTATTTTCTTCTTCAAGGAAAGCTAACACTGGCTAAAAAGCAGGTTAAAACCAAAAGAATGATGTCAAGTCCATCAAGTGTCCGAAGGCTGATGAGCAGTAAACTCTCGTTGCAGAAGATGCCATGAAGAACTTTGTAATAAAGTCACTACACAGTAGTGCTTCTATGATCTGATGCTTCATTTGCATTTCATTTAACTTCCTTATTGGGGAGAGAGAGTGTTATTAAGAACAGCCACTGGTCTGTTTTTCGCCAGTTGTCTTGAGAATTGTCTGGAAAAATGTCAGTAAGAAGAGGTAAAACCATACCTGGGAGCTATCGCTGACCCTGACTGTGTCTCAGTCTTATTTTGTTTAACAGGGTAGACTTAGCCTAGAAATCTAAACTGAGCTTTGTCAAGTGCAATGTCCAGTGAAGTCAAAACCCTAGGTTTTGGTTGAACTGAATAGTCCAACACAATTTTTAAGTTGATATTCCTTACATTATTTAATTATTGCAAGATTTCTATTTTTCACTTCCATGTAATCCACACACCAGAAAGAAACTTCTGTGCAAAGGTACTGACAAAAATCGAGCCTTGTCTTTAGATTGTGTTATTTCTGAAAGTTAGCTCTATTTGATCTTATATCTTTACCCCATATGACTTTTCTTCCTTTCTTTTCAATTATGTCAACATATCCTTTTTACTTTGTAGAGTTTTCATATCTAATTGATTTCTCATTCCATCTGTCTATATTTATGGTTCCATAAAACAGTATGCAAATGAAGGCTGAACAGGCCTACTATGTAAGTGTAAATAGGTCATTGTGGCCATAATTAACAGCACAACTGCTGACATTGATGTGTATTTCTTATTTCATTGTTATATTGTGTCAGAAGCACCCAAAGATCATTTCATTACCTAAAATTCCTGACAAATATTTGATAGACAGCAGTGGAAAGGGCAAACTCATATGAATTTTATCTCACTTAGCAATTACTATTTTTTTAAAGGGCAGGTTTAATGCACTGAGAAAATTCTTAAGACAGATTCTCCATTTGTGTTCATTACTTAAAAGGGTTGTTTGATAGAAGAATTCATTTACATTATTTCAAAAGGTAAAAGGTTTCCCTTGCCAAGTGTTAGACCTTGTATGGAATTACATTTAGGTTGAAAAAAAAGAAAAACAACAAACCTTTTTCCCAAAACCATTGAGGTGTGTATTTTCTAAGGAATGTTTTTCCAAGTGGCTAGTTCAACTGTGACTGGCAGTTTAAACATTACAAAATTTACATGCTGTTATTCTTAAATTGAAATTGCAAAACACCTTAAGTTTAAAACCTTAAAGTACTGTTATTAATGCAGTCCATTATGCAGATCAAGGCTAACTCTATACAGAACTGCATTAGTCACAGCCTGGCAGCATATAAATGTAAGTGATTATTCCCCTCTGTTCAGCACTTGTGACATTACATCTATTCTGTGTCAAATTTTGGAGTCTCTCATTCAAGACAGACATTGAAAACTGGACCAAGTCCAACAAAGGGTCACTCTTGGGGACAGTTCAGGGGACTGGAGAACCTGAGAACCAAAGAGACACTAAGAAAAATGTTTTTATTCATCCTAAAGATGAGAAGACTGATAGGGCTGAATGACTGTTTTCAGCAGTCTAATGCAAGATTGTGGAGGAGTCAGACCCTCCTTGGAGGTGGATGCACAAAAGCACAGAGGTGCAAGCTGCAGAAAGTGAGATTCAGACTGGATGTAAGGAAAAAAATATCTCAATGATGGTGGTAAGACCATGGCACTTTGCAGCAAAGGCTTTGAGGGATCTCTACGCACAGAGTTTGAAAACTTGATTGAGCAAGGCCTGATTCAACCTGCTGAAACATAAAGGTTCATCCTGTTTTGAGTGAGAGGTTGAACCATATAGCCTACAAATTCACAAGCTAAATTATGGTAAATTTCTATGACACATAGCAGTTTCAAAATCCTGATGTAATCTCTCCAAATCCTCCAGAGAAATGTATTACCTACTCTACTAAGAACCTGAAAGTCACATCCTCCGAGAAGTGTAAGAGTTCCGAGGAATGAGGTGGTCTGCATCACATTCTATACAAACTAGTTCTGACTGTTAAAAATAAAACTAACTGATCTGCATTACTACAGCCTCTTGCTTCAGTATCACAATGCCTAATGTGCTGCCAAAGACAGCTTCATATTTTCCTGAGGTAAAACTGCATTGCAGAATTAAGACTTTCATACTTGAGCTCTTTTCTAAACAAGTACCTAACTCTTGCGTGCTAATTATGACAAGAGACCCTGACCAGTTGAATATAGCTCATGTTGGGAGTTTGTCCGTGAGAATGGACACATAAGAGGCTTCTCATACACAAGATGTGCATGGGAGTGAATGGAAGAGTATGATCAAAACAGACCTGGGAAAGTCTGTTGTCCCTGTGTGATAAGAGAGTGATTGAAGGAGTACATGAGCTAATGATAACCCGGGCTGCATGGTCTGGTCTCTTGTTTGTAATCCACAAAGGGTCCTTTTTGCTAAGAAGTATAAATATGTGTGTCTGCCTGCAACAAAGCGAATTCCATTTTCCACCATCTCGGAGTTTGTGCGTGCTTCTCCACAAAAACGGAGGTGTGTGTACATGGCATCCTAAATTTTTAACGGAGGCTGATATTAGAACTAATGCAGTGTCACCAGCAGGTTCGCTCTACTGTGCAACTACAGAGAATGGGGGCATGTGTATTGATATAGGGGATGTCCTCTGAAATATCAAAGCGTTTTTCATTTTCACGCAATAGAAAAGACAGCAACTGGCAGTATATGAGGATTGATATATACCGCAGTACAGGACATTTCCTCTTTCCTGTGTTTTGACAAATGTTACATTCAGGCATCCTGAAATGCAATCTCTGGAGAAAAAATGCAAGAAACAAGGTAGTAGGTAAAGGTATTCGGAAGTCTGAATAGTGCTGCAGCTGCATGAGCCTTTATTAGTACTACTAGTATTTCTATATCCTCACTGTGTCTTCATATTTTACGAACTCTTATTCATATCTACTCTACAACCCAATTCTCCTTTAAGTAGCTTATGGAGTACTTATAGAATATCTTTATTGCTGATCACTGATAAGACTGAAGAAAGCCCCTAGAGAAGATAGACAGACATCTTTTATTTGAAATGTTTTTCTAGTTCCCAGGTCACAATCTATGGTGGTTCATCCTCATTCTCTAATAGCTAGATTTAGGATGCTAAGACAACATCACACCAGTCTAATTGGGTTAGAATGTCTCATCAACACTCTCACTTTTTTAATGAGAGGAAAAAAAGAGTCAAAAATTAACAAAGGGAGATGGAAAAGGTAGTATAAAGAAAAAAAAAAGAGGTGGAAGGTGGATAGGAGAAGATTTTCTAGAAGAGTTTTCTCAAAAATACAAGGAGTATAAAAACAAAAAGGCTGAGAAGAAAACTAGGGAAGGAAATGTTCTGCACTTGGGAATCAGTGTCCTATATTGCAGCTGGAGAAACCTGGAAGGAAGAAAGTCTGCTGTGCCTTACACGCTAACCTGAAGATATATTATTCTATTCTACAATTCAATGTCAAATGTCTCTTGGAAACCTAAATAGATTATGTCCACTACTTCATCCCTATCTGTTCCCTGCATTCTGCTTATGATAAGACAGAGATTTATATTCTTATTCTTCTCAGATGGGTGCATCAATCTCTGCTGTCAGGTTGCCTGTCCGAATAACAAACCTACATATCACAGAACTGTTTTAAATGTAATGTTGATAGATGTTGTTTGTGTGTGCTTGGCATCAGCTTATAGACACTTCCTTACAAATTCCAATCTTCTCAAGAAACTCTTCTATCTTTTCCAATTGTCACCATTAGGAATTAATTATGGTCATGGAGGCATTATTTGGGACATTTCTAGGAATTCTCTGCTTCCCTGCCACTAAGATGAGTCACTAAGCAGTTTGCAGTACCCACTGTTGCCATTCTCCTTTTGGGTGCAAAAATCCTGGTTTGCATGTTGGGGACAGGGGAGGTGCCAGCATTGAACAAAGCTACACATTTTCGATGAAATCTCTGGTCTGACAAAGCATTGTAAAATGTTCTCCTTCATCGCTGTTTCTCCCTGCCAACATCCACTCATGCCTGCCCATAACCACCCATGAACATTGTGCTCAAAAGCCAGCCGCTGGCTCAGCCCCAGACTGAACATCCCTACTCCTCCCTCCTGCCCACTACATTCACCTACCCTCATCTTCCATCTACTCTCAGCTAAATTATTTGTCCAAGTGCCATTCCTTTTGCCACGTTCAAACTCTCTTCTTTTTGTTACCTTTTTCCCCACAGAAAGTAGTCTTTGACCTAGCAGTTGGCCTTGGCCAGTATTGTTGATAGCAAAAACCTGGGTCACTCCAAGATGTTTGTTTGGCTCCAGTTCAAACTGACCTACAATAAGAAAATGTAAACATTTCCCAGAATGATAAAATCTGAGTTATAATCTTTCTTGGGTGTTGTTGCACTGGCTCCTTGTGTAAACAAGATACAGAAGTAAAGTCAAAACCTTTTGTATGCAATTAATGAGCTATTACTGACTAACGCTGCACCATTATTAAAACTCTCCGTTTATCTTTTTATTTTTAAAAGTCCATTTTGAAAATATTATTCTCCTATGCATTTTGCATTCCTAATTCCTCCTTCATAAATCACAGGAAAGTGATTTCACACACTGCTCAGCACATTGTATAGCGGTTTGGTTATTTCTTGCACAAGCTACGGGCACCTTCATCTGTTTTACAATTTCAGACTTCTTGCAATACTCTGTTTGCAAAACTGGTATTTTACTAGTCATGTCTGTCAGAAATGCACAGAAGGTCTATTGTAATGCACTGTTCATGAGAATGCTCTTTTCTTTCATATCCTCATATATCCTTACAACTGTGAGGTGGTTAATGTTCAAGAAACTGAACAGCCACAGATGTTCAGGGTTTATCTCATACAGCAGTATATTCTACAGTCCTTTTGCCTCAAGTATTTCAGTATTACCAGATTAAAGTTCACAGTCATGTGATATCAATACTGTTATATGATTCTAAGTCCATATAACCTTTCAGAAAAAATAATTGAAGAATATTCATTAATATTATAAAATGGTTTGCTTTGATATATATTAAATATGCTAATTTTTATTGCAGTTGTTATCATAGGGAAGTCAGAAGCAGACATCACAGGTCACAGTGGATCTTTAGAACAAACACATAAAACTATGACATTACTGTTAAAGCTAATGCTTAATTTAACAATGGCCATTTCAGAATGAGAATGACCTCAATTCTTATGCAATTCTATCATAGTAAATAGAATTAAACAACAGAAAAATTCTGCCTATTTCAATAATACAACCAATGCAAGGATTTCTTATCAGTCTGAAAAAAGAACTCACATTATGTATTGCAATAGTGAACATGACTGGGAAATTTCCAATAAAAAATATTAATGAATTATTAGGGGGCCAGTTAGCTCAGTCAGTTGAGCGTAGCACTAACAACGCTAAGGTCACGGGTTCGATTTCCGTCCGGTCACCATGTGTTGCCTGATCTAGTCAAGAGATGACATCCCTGCCCATGACAGGGAGGCTGGATTAAAATGATCTCTAAGGTCCCTTCCAGCTTAGGCCATTCTATGATTCTATGATTCTATGATTTTATTCCAAACAACAGGTAAGACCATCAAGACAATTGTTTCAGACTCAGCTAGGCAATGATATTTTAGTTTTTCCCCAGTTTTGGGTCAAAATCAAAATACTAAATCATTCATGTAAAATAGAATTTTTTAAAACACCTATTTTGGATTAAAAATTTAGATTTGAAACTGATTTCTTCTGTTTCATTCTATCTTATTTCATTTCATTAACTCAAAAACACTTCAAAAGAGTGCAGTTGATCAAAACTAGTTCTTTCCTGAATACAGGTAGTTTCTGTTCATCATATTCTTTCCAGCTGTAATTTTCCAATTAAAAAATCAGATTGTTTTGTATCACATACTGAATATATCCTTTTTTGAGGACATGAAGCTTACACTAAATACTTCATGTAACTTTTTCTAGTGATAGAATAAATCAGAAATCTCATTAACTTTTCTATCTGGGGCATTAAATATGATCCAATTGCTTGAGAAAAAAGCTCCTGAATTCCTGAAATCAAATAATTAAGGTTTTTTAAGGATATTTTAAAACCTATATAAAATGTAGATGTCCAATGCCAGTGAAATTCAGAATACTCTTCAATTTAGTTTTCTTTTCTAATTTAAAATTTAAATTGAGAGAATTTGGCAACATAGCAGAAGTATATTGGAAAGTACAGATATTTATTTTTCTACAGTGTTACAGAATGTTACATTGTATTATTTAATAATTACAATTATGTAATTATAACATTAATTAATGCATTATTGCTTTTCTGAAAAAGTCTATTTTTTTTAAAGATTCTTTGTTCAACATTGCACATTTGCTTTTCTCCTCCTCTTCCTTGATACATTTACAAATACAAAATTTAATCAGAGATTTGGTTCTAAAGATTAAATAAATTATTATTTAAACAATGACTACAGGGTATAAGAAAAGAAAAAGATTGTCTTAGAAATTAATTTTGCAATGTGGAAGATAATCCATGAAAACAAAATTTTAAAAAATCAAAACAAACACAAAACCAAGCAAATGAACCAAAATGCCGTGGAAGTTGGTATGTTAGTATGAGTTCCAAAATCTGGAACAAATAATGTAACAAAACAGCTATTTTATTAAAAACTTCATTGTTTATCAAATGACTCAAGAAATACGCTTACAGCTGATGCTCATCTAGTGTAAATTGTTATGACTATTAGACATTTGGGAAGAACTGATAGCTTAGATATAATGGCAAATTTCTGCAAGCGAGTATCTGCATACTGAGAAGGGGAAGTAGATGTATTTTGAACTAATTCATTGCATTTAATGAAAATAAGAGATTAATCTTATTCCAGGGCTTCTAGGCTTGTGTCTGTTTGATTCAGCTGTAAGGCAAAGGCTTATGCAAGGTGAGCTACCTCTTATCAATCAAGAAGCTCACATCTTTGGTGGCTGCAATTCTTTGAAGTGCTGGGAGAAGCAGAAATATTTATCATGTTCTCAAGTTGGTTTCTGAACCTTTCAATCTGATATCTAGATCACATGCCTCCTTCTTCAGCCCTTTCACAGGCTGTGAAATCTGCAGTTTAAAAAGACATTCTCAGCACGGGCAGCACAGGGGAATGAGGACACATAATCAGTCTTCAGACTCTTGCGGAACCTGCTAACAGGTTTTTATTTCTGTAGTCATACAAAGGATTAGACTGCTTGGTAAAACAGCACTCTCTCTCTGCCTCTCTCTGTGTACCTTATCCTTTTCTCCTCTCTCTGCGATACCGACACATGTTACTCATATTTTCCTTGTAATTATTTTTTAAAAATATCCATTATTACATTTTCACTCAGGCAAGCACATTCTGCAGTGAGATCTCAGCTTCTTATGCGCACTTGAAAGATACACTCAGCACAGTAACCTTAGAAAAAACAAAATCGAAAACCTATTATTGGGTTTATTTTTGCTGTTTCAAAAAGTTTAGCCAGAAATAACATAGCAACAGCCCAGCTGGTATAGCTTCACTAAGTGCATGTGAAATGCAAACATCATGCGTACAGAACTAAATAAGTTAACATTATCTCCACAAGCTAGTGGTGTCTTGTTCATTGATAAGTAAAAGCTGATATTTACTGCCCACTCTTTTAGTTCCCGCTGGCACCTTTCTCACTCCTGAATACCTAATTTGGTTTATAAGGATTGTTCTTACATGATACACTGTGCTCTCTCATTGTTGCTTCCAGCCATTTCCCCGAGATCCTGTAATAACCTTGATCTCTTCCAGTCGCTTTATTGGTCTCCCCTGGTAGTCATCTTCACAGTGAGCTCTTGACAGCGCTCATCAATTCTGGATTCTTCAATTAATTGCACCAGCACCTATCTCCTGGCTGCCTCTGGTAGCTTCTTCCACCAGTGCTTCAAAACATGCAGGAAAGCAACAGCACAGGATGGCAACAGCTCAGTGACTTCAACACAGAGAGAATGGGCTGATAGTTTAAGCAGAAATTTTAGTCAGGAATATTCTACTGTCTCCCCCTCCACTCAAATCAATTTTTGGCCATGTTTCTAGGGACTTGTAATAACAGAAATCAAGAAAGATTGATAAACTTTCGTATTCTTTTTTCCTTATTGGTAGTACTGCTATATTGTGATGAGCTCCTGAGCAAGTAAATCAGTGACCTTAAGACAATGTGTAGTCCTTTCCAGTTGCTCCCTATTCATGCTCTTGGGATTAGCATGTACATACATGTGTGTGTGTCTATGACCTGCAACTTCTAAACACATTGAGTGAATTGTTCTACCCAATTATCTTACTGTAAGTTTGTTATCTATGGAATAATAATAAATAGTATTTTCCATAGGTTTTTTTGAAATTCACCTGAACTGGGAAGGAAGAAAAAAGCTTTGCTGCAAAATCCTCAGCTAGAATACATACTTGCTAGTAAATGCTTTTAAATTCATATTTGTGTATTTCCACGTTACTTTATTGTTTTATGCTTTTAACCACAAAAAAGAATTTGGGATCTAGCTGAGTAAAAATACAAGTTAGATCTATTGTTCTCCCACAGCTGTTCAGTACTGATGTCACCGAGGTTTAATGTAAGGCTCTCACCTTTAACTAGAAAAGTTGTAAACTTCAAAATAATTAAATGTCACACTCAGTTATTGGGAGGATAAATACACAGTCCACACAACTGCTTCTGCTTCAGTGTATTGGGTTCATGTGGCCAGGTTTTGGTAGTGGAGGGGGGCTGTAGGGGCAACTTCTGTGAGAAGCTGCTCGAAGTAAGGTCCAACAGAGCCAAGGTCAGTGAAGAAGGGGAGGGAGGATGTGCTGAAGGCACTGGAGCAGAGATCCCTGAGTCATGGTGAAGACCACAGTGAGGCAGGCTGTTCCCCTGCAGTTCATGGAGGTGACAGGGGTGTACATGTCCACCTGTGGCCTCTGGAGGACCCCACATCAGAGTGGGTGGATGCCTGAAGGGGGCTGTGACCCTATGGGAAGCCCACACTGGAGCAGGCTCCTGGCAGGACCTGTAGCCTGTGAAGAGAGGAGCCCACATGGGAGCAGGTTTGCTGGAAGGACTTGCGACCCCAGAGGGGGACTTGTGCTGGAGTAGTTTTCTCTTGAAGGACTGCACCCCATGGAGAGGGTAGTTTGTCAAAAACTGTCTCTCGTGAGAGGACTCATGTTGAAGAAAATTTGTGAAGAATGGTCTCCAGTGAGAAGGACCCCACATTGGAGCAGAGGAAGAGTGAGGAGTCCTCCCCTGGAGGAAGAAGGAGTGGTAGAGACCATGTCACATAACTGACCACAATCCCCATTCCCCATCCACCTGTGTCTCTCAGAAGGAGGAGGTGGATAAATTTGGAGTGATATTAAGTGCAGGAGAAAAGGAGGGGTGGGGGGAAAGTGTTGTTTTTAAGATTTAGTTTTATTTCTCCTTACTCTTCTCTAATTTTGTTGTTAATAAATCTAACTAATTTCCCCAAATCAAGTCTGTTTTACCTGGGATGGTAACTGTGAGTGATCTCCCTGTCCTTATCTCAACACATGAGCCCTTCATTGCATTTTCACCCCCTGTCTAGTTGAGAAGGGGGAGTCACAGAGTGATTGTGGTGGGCACTTGGCCAAACCACTACATTCAGAAAAAAATATTAAGGTACTGAGGTGAATTATATACAAATATATTCTTACAGAAAGAAGGAGTAGTCTTATTTAAATTAGTTATTTACAGTCTTTAGCGCTATTTCAGGCTTGAGTCATCTTGAACTTGCACATATATTTACATGAAATATAACAACCATATTTTGTTTTACATAGTTTGTAAAACTGAATTTGGTGGAAATATTCAAACTCAGAGCCCAGATATGCAAGCTGTGATCTCATCTTTGTTGCATGTTTTGAAGGTTGTTTTTATAAACACTGTTCTCAGTATGCTTCAGTTGAGGAAAATGTATGTTTGGGCTAAGTTCTAGCCAACCTATCTAGGACATTTCAGTTTCAATAAAGCCAGTAGAAGTCATTTAAGTTTGTTCGGGAGAAGCAGAGTTTTAATGAATACCCTTACTTAGAAAGCTTTCTATTTATTTTCTTTCTTTTTTCTCTTTTTTTTTTTTTTTTGCTAGCAAGTAAATAAGCAAAACTGTTATGGAAGCTAATATGGTGTAATTGAGTGCATTTTACATTTGAACAGAAAACAATATTTTGCTGTAGTTCTGGTGATTGTCTTATTGTAAAATGTGCTGTTTCTCTAGAGGAAGGAGGATCTGGGAAACAAAGGTGTTGAATGCCTTGTGTGTAGTTTGTAACTTATTGACAATGAAGGAATGATCCAATTAGCAAGTGATTAATCACAAGTTCCTGTAGGTCTCAGACTGTGTACTGAAAATTTATGCGGTAAAAGAATATTTTATGCACATGCCTTCACCTAACAGGCAATCACCACCTGGGAATGAGAACTACATAACAAAAAGAGCATCATGGGCAACAGTGCAAAGTACTAATTATTTGATTAATTCTCATTGTCAATGAGAAGCATACATTTACCAGGCAATCATAATTAGAATGACAGCATCTGTGTTCCTTTGTTAGAGCTTTTAAAATCAATTAGTATTTTATTGTCAAAAAACCAAAGAAAATATTCAACATTTCCAGCTCAAACAACTCTTCGATACTGACTATACAGAATTTAATTGTGAGGTATAAAACATGAGAAATTGTGCAACAGTTCAAAGATTTAAAGCATTAAAATGTTAACTTTTAGAGAAATGTAATTAACATTCAAAGTGGCATATTTTATTTTGTAACAAAGCCAGTGAAATAGTAAAATAAATCTACAACTCTTTAAATATTCTCATCCTTGTTTGTGACATGTACATCTCACCATGATTTATCGAACTATTTTATACAGGCCTGTTATTATATGATTTCTAGTTTTCAGTTGTTCATTTACTGAAAGTATCTGTCAATTTTTTTTATTCCAGACTAAATATCATGTCAAAATTTCTTACAGTAACGTGGAATACAAAAATGGTATTTTGATAAAGTAGATGGTGAAATAAAATAGAAAAAAATAGACTTGTCATTGCTGAGCCATACCGACCAAACCTTTTCAGTTTTGCAATAAAATAATTCAAATGATATTCCACATAGAAAAATATAGAAGAAATATTGCTAAATTAAATGTTAAGTATAACACTTTTCAGATGAACAGGATAAATACCTATCAGCTCTAAGTGTTTTGCAGCTTGAACTTGGAGAATAATACCTTTAAGTTTCATAGCAAGAAATTGAAAAGGAAGATTTTAAGGCAAGCATGGAATCTTCACACATACTCCTCAAAATCATATTCCATGTATTTCTTGATTACACCTGTGTCTCCTTAATTTTGGTGTACTTCCTAGGTCTTAGCTGCAAGACTGGCCTTCGCACTTTGGGTCAGAGGTGCAATAGAGAAAACTAGGTCTGCACTGATATGGTTCTTTTCATCCCAGAGTAGACAGCTAACATATTCAGACTGAAAGTGTCTATTTCCCAGAATTAACTGCACAGGGACTTAAAAGATGGCTAGATTTTGACTCTACACCTTTTGTCTTTCACACACAGTATAACATCATAGATTCATCAAATAAATTTTCTTGATCAGGCGTGATGTGCTTCAGTAAAACAGTGAAAATAAACACAAAAAAGCGTTGCTTAATTAGGAAGACTGTCTCCATGGTCCTGTGTGTACTTGTCTTTCACAGGTGTGGTATGACAGAGAAGATGATGATATGGGGGACCTGAAGATTTCTCAAATCATGTAGTTACTGAAGACCTGGTTGCTCAGTTTTAATTTAATCCTTGATACTTCTCCTAGTGATTTCCAAACAATAAAAATTGTCTGACTGATTTATCTATGTTCTGCACTCACAGTTGAACAATACGTACTGTGAGTTATGTGACAGAAAACTCAACCACAGATAGACCTACATACCATCCTGATAATACCAGAAAGGCTCGAGTTTTGCTGTGCTTTACCTTTAGTTGGTAACTGCCACTAGATTTCTAAAAGCATTGGAGTGGTTTTAGATGACGAATGAAAGGCACTTCTGGTGTTGCTTGCTGAAGAACAGCAGAAATAATAGTTGTGCTGAATTTATTCAGACAGCCTGGATAATGGTGTCATAAACAGAGCAGAAAAAACCCATAGTTTCATATTGACCTTCTTTCATTTTTCATCCTTCTCTTATTTTCAAATGGATAGGAGATAAGTGAGTCAAGGCAATTCTTCTAGAGTTCTCAGAATTTATTGCATGGAGGCAAATTATTTCTTAATTTTATGACCCCTTTGGAAACCATGCTAGAGACATTTAGTCCAATTTTAACTATCATCAGAAGAAAATAATTATTAAGTTTTGATT
This sequence comes from Apaloderma vittatum, assembly GCF_000703405.1. Taxonomy (NCBI): domain Eukaryota; kingdom Metazoa; phylum Chordata; class Aves; order Trogoniformes; family Trogonidae; genus Apaloderma; species Apaloderma vittatum. The sequence goes on along the minus strand of NW_009692913.1, from coordinate 26,772 downwards.
CCAACTGTTCCTATTATTTAATAGTGATGCTGAAACACAGTGGATAGTTAGTAGTGATGTTAAGACACAGGCCATTCCTAAAGGTAGGTCTGTGGGCATGGATCTGGGTAAATATGTGTATTGGTGTAGGAAGGTTTTGTTACTTTCAGTGAGTTTCATTTCAGTATGTGCTCAGAAAAAAAAAAAAATAGCAAAAGCACTTTTACTTGTCAGTCCTGACTTGTTCCAATTTTAATCACTACCACCTCTAACTTAAAGGAAACTCACAAGGTGCATCAAGAGAAAGCAGAAATGCTGTTGGACTTATATAGTATCTGAATGAGATCGGTGAAACTCACTTTAAACAAGGCCAAGGTAACACTGTTCAGTTGATGATTTACAAGGCAGGAATTATTTCTTCTGTCTTTTCTCAGTAACCTGTGTATATTTTTCAGGACTGTATTTGTGGGCATGTAGATGGGATAAAAAATATGCCAGTATTTCTTTACTCCTGCCAATCTGAATTAAATAGGGTGTGAAGGATAAACGGTTCTTAATTTCATTGTGGACTGTGATGCCAAATTTTTTGAATATCAGATTTAGTTTACTGCCATTATTTTTTATTGACCAATGACTGAAAATCATTGAGAAAGCACAGCTGGTCCAAAATGTAAGTGGCTGCTTGTTACACGGTGCTTTAAGTAGAGTATACAGTAGACCCATGTTCCACAGTAGACCCATATTCCACAGATTAGACTGGCTCTAGACTGACATTCAGTTGGTGACACGTACATTATCACAGAATCACAGAATGCTCGAAAAATCATCCAGTCCAACCCACCTGCCAGAGCAGGATCATCTAGAATAGGTCACACAGGAACATGTTCAGGCAGGCTTTGAATGTCTCCAGAGAAGGAGACTCCACAACCTCCCTGGGCAGCCTGTGCCAGTGCTCTGTCACCCTCACAGTGGAAAAGTTTTTCCTAATGTATTTGTGGAACCTCCTGTACTTCAGCGCACACCCACTGCCCCTTGTCCTGTCACTGGGCATCACTGAGAAGAGCCTGGCTCCATTCTCCTGACACTCACCCTTTACATATTCATAAATGTAAATTTATACATGTAGAAGTGTTTTCTTCTGCAGTGTGACAAAACTTGAGTTTATGAACTTTCAAGTCATATTGCAAAGCTCTATTTCTTAAATTTTTTTTTTTTCCTAATTGTGAAATGTTAAAAGCCTTCAGAAGAGAAATGTTTTATTGGATCAGTGACATGGTGCTAATCATTCTGAGACATTTCGAGGGATGAATATTTGTGTTTTGGGAGAAATCATTGAATAAAAATATTGACTAAATATATTATTAACTTTTGTAAGGTGTTTGGAGTGTTGGCAAGAATTTAATATCATAAGTTGGTGTATCAAATTTAGTGAATTTGATAGATTTAGCACCTTTCTTCCTGCAAATGCATTGTTTCACAGCTTATACTTCTACCTCCACAGAGTAGGTATCTTTCACAAACCTCTAATACAAAACTACCGTACTGTGGTCTGTCTCTGATGTGTCTTATGTGATATAGACAACCTAGACAGCAGACAGCAATGGTTTTTGAATTTCTCATATAGTTTCACATTGTTTTCTGTCTGTGGTAATACAGGTAGAATACATATCTACCTACTTTATTTACTTATGCTGTCATATAGGTCATATTATCATGTAATTTATCCTTTGGACTATTCAAGGATAAAGAAAATGAAATTATAGCTCAGATTTATACAAGCAAGCCCTCCATCCAGTTCAAGGTTCCTTTAAAATATTCGGAAAGAAATGAGTTGATATAGCTGAATCATTTGAAACAGGTTTTCAAAATTTTGTTGCCTAAATTTTAGAAGGTATTTTTTATTACTTTTAGGGTCATTTTTTGACTTGAATCTCAGAAGACTTTCACTTTAAATCTTCTGTTTTCATGAGCTATGTGGAATGAAAATGCATTGCAGAATGTGCATGATGCCCCAAAAGTTATTTGATGTTCATTTCTTGACTGTCAGGGAGAGTCTAAGCAGAGACACACAGAATACCATTTTACTCCCAAAGAAAATATTTGATTCCCCCATTTTTATTGAATATTAGAGTTGCACAAACCGATTCATATGATTTTAATTAAATTTTCCCCAGGCAAGCTTTTGGGTGGTTACTCCAAACTTACTTGATATTAAAAGAGGAATTTACCAGTGAAATTAAGTCTAAATGTGTAAGTTACAACAGCCTCAAGTCAGCAATGAAATCCATGTTAGAAATTAATGTAAGTTTATGAACCTATTTATTCTGTTTTAGTGGAAAATATTTTGTTATTTGCCCTGATAAGTATTTGATACTCTCGTCATTTTTGAAAGCATCTAATCTAAAAGCAGAAGTAGAGAAGTAACTTGAATGGATACTGCAAGGATATTTTCCCCTTTCTTTTGTTTCTCTTCTGCATTCTTGAAAGAGATGATATTTTTACATGGCAGAAAAGCTACATGACCCAGGATGCCCAACTCTGTGCATGTCTAAAGCAGACTGAGAATTTCCAGAGTAAACTCTATAACACAAACTTCTGTGGTCAGTACAGGCAGGCAGTCAACAGAATCACAATGCTACTGTTCGTTTTTCTCTTCAGATCTTTTAAAATATTCTTTTTAAACTAATTCACATTGTATGTTTATTGTATTACTTTTTTTAATTACCAGGGTCAATTGTGTAAAATGAGGGGTTTTTTTGGAAATGTGTTGATTTTGCCAGTTATTCCTCACCTGAAGATGTGGTTTATGAAAGAAAATGCTTCTGAACAGAAATAGGCTAATGTGTTTCCATCCCTAGGGGAGAAGACTGTGCAGAAGTGCAGGAGGAAATCTGGGGTACTGTCCTTAAAGACTTAGAGAGCAGAATGTGATTCAGGAGCATGGAACATAGTCCTATCATTAATAAACTTGTGAATTGAGTTATCCTACCTGTTTCATGTGCCTAGCCGTGTGATAACAACATAATTTAGTATTTTTTATTATCTATTCCCAAATATGGATCTTCCAACCTACACAGACAAAGGTGGCCTCAAACATCACAAAAAAAGGTATTCAGAACTCTTACTAATGCCAGTAAAGAACATAAAATAGTATATACCTGCAAAAAAGGTGTTTCTATTAGAAAAAGAAAAAGAACCCTAGTAAAATTAGTACATAAATAGACAATAGATAGATAAATAATAATACTAATACTAATAATTACAATAATGGTAATAATAAAACCACTACCTAAACCCAGGCAGAATACACTGCAAAAATCTAGCAATGCAGATAGCACCTTGCTGTGGTAATAGATAATAACACTAATAGATAATAACACTAATAGCTAATAACACTAAATGCTGGATTTATAAATCTGGAAAAGACCAATACAGTCTGCATTATCCAAGCCACATAAATCACTTGTTTGAGCAAGACCATCTGTTTAAAATAAATTGTATCATCTGTTTAAGGAAAGGAGAAAAAAAAATTAGTAATGAATGAGGATCCCCCCCAAACCAGTCAGAGTTTCACTTTTCTGTATAAGACAGAACCCTGCCTGCATAGATAAAGAAAAAATAGCTGATGATCCATTACACCTAAACTCAGGTAGATAGAAGCTGCTTCTGAAAGCTTTCAAAGTCACTGAACTTTTCCTTGATCAAACAAGGAAAGAAGGCACTTCTTTTAGGAGCATTTGTTCTCCAGCATTTGGAGCTGGTGCCAGTTGGATGCCTAATCCAGAAAATTTTACTTCTTTCTTTGATGTATTTTTAAGTTTCTTCAATGTCTTTTAAGTTGGACGGTCTTTTTCATGCACTGTTTCCAAGGACAAATTCCTTCATCTTGTAAACACAGGTTAATTCTTTCTCTGTGAAGATGTAACATTATCAATTGTACTGAAGTACATGCACAATGTATGTATAAAAATCTCCTTCTGTTTCAATAGTCTGGAATATTTCTTCCTGAAACAGACTTCAATCAAGCAATATCATCTCCTAAAAGCAAAATCCTAGAAAAACAAAAGATACTTACAGGTAACCAAGATCAAGTGTTGGCAAACAAAGAGGAAAAGTGAGTTCAGACTGGAAGTTTTACCTTAGGCCAGCTTCCTTCACTTATTCCAGACCTTGTCTAGTAATTATGAATATTCTGTGACCTGACATTGGCAGAGAAATGAGTCCCAACTAAGCAGAATTCACACTGTTTCAGAAAAATTCAAAGCCAAATCTATAAATCTATCCTGGAAATTGACTGCTAAATGTTGTGGGTAAAATAATAGGGTTACAAACAACATGTTCTAGAAGAAAGCGTCGCTCAGGTAGATGTCATTTTTTTGAATGATTTTGTGGTACACAACCTTATGAGGGGTCAGAAGCATGAATTATGGAGTTAAGAACAAGAGGTTAAAACATTGGCAAGCTGAAAAGTAAATATTATGAGAAGTTCAACCAGGGTTCTGTGCAACAAACAACCAGACTATCTAGCATCAATTAGTCTGGAAATAAGCTGAAGGTCACCTCAGACAAAAGAAGATGTAATTGCTTCTGCTAGTTGTTCTTTTTTGTTTCCCTTATTTTTGTAAAGCATCTTTCAAACGCACTGAATCTTCATTCCCTGCTTTTATCCTAATATATGAAACACGTCCAGGAATATTCTGGGCACAGACACCAGCTGGCTTAAACCAACCTGTGTTTGTGCAAGTCTTAACAGTTTCCAGAGTGGGGGTGGCAAAGCTGTTTTTGAGAATGTTTCCTGAGACCTTGCAAGTGCTGAATCATGCCCAAGTTTTGCCTGGGAGTGTGCTAGCTGGACTGAGCCCAGAGTATGTCAGGGACCATTCTCACAATTCAATTGACTTTCAGGTGCCAATGGCTGATTAGAGTCCCTGAATGCTCTTCAGTTTACTTGGGCCTCAACCAATGTGCTGAGGGCAATAATTCTCTTTGGGCTAATGCTGGAAAGCACTCACAACAATTTGTGCATGCTTATGCACAGGCACTTGCTGCTTTCTATGCTGGGTTAAGATTTTGGAGTTCCTACATGCCAGTATTTTTGTAAAAGACTTCAGTCTGACCCTGAGTATTTGGGACTGCTCTTTGTGTCTGTATTGCAAAATTCCTCAATTCAGTGGATATTTCAAGTGACACTGCTTCTAGCTGTTTGGCTTGGGGATGTAGTTATTCGACTAAATGTTTACTATTAACTTTCATGCTATAGTCTAATAAATGCGCAGTTATTTGCAGATGTGGACTGGCATATGCAAAAGTAAAGGCCCCAAATTATTCTCTCTTGGTCATAAAACAAGTTTGTGTAAAACTGAGTCATTGCCTCTAATTAAATACAGCACATTCAAACATGTTACTCGTCATCTAAATCCATACTTAGGTGGTCTCCATTCCATCAGAATAATTTTTGTCTACTCTATTTCTGTCCTAATTGCCAGAATTCACAACCAAGCAGGTTTTAGCTTTGTGTAATTATCTTACATAAAATATAATGTGTATGTAGTACAGAAGCATAAGTAACAAAAAGGAAGGAAACTAACATCACTAACTCTAACTTCTGAAAACAGCTGTAGCACATCTAGGAGTAAGATCTGCATTTCTCTTGGACAGTGTGCCGCCAAACAACTTCGACTTTCAGACCTGATTGGAATAAGCAGTAAAACATACAATATTTAATTACTTATCTTATGAATATCTTATTTTCTTGATTATACCCATAGATTCAAGGAAAGGGGAAAAAAAATTATTTCCATTATGAACAGAATTGTTTTCACAGAAAATTATTTTCATGAATCATCAGTAGAACTTTAACTTTTATGCCAGAATTATTCAGCCTGACTGCTTAAAAATTATTTTCTTCCATTAAAGGGGTGATGCAAAATGTTTTTAAAACTATCACTTTGGAATAATTAAATGGAACATTGGAGTCACTTCATAATGTCACTCTGCAAGCCTTCTCTAATAGAGTTTCCTGTTTCAAAAGGGGCAATTAGATAAGAGTGACAGCTGTTGGGGTGGCAGATGCCAATGTCAAACTGATGGTAAAAATACTGATTTTTCTTTTCAAAAAATATTTTTTTTCAAATAGTATGATGGAAAAGATGGAACAAATCAGTTTGCCAGTGGCACACTGGGATTTCTTAATCTTTCAGTTCAGAATATTTGCTTTAGTTCTGTTTTTGTATCTTGGGACCCAGAAAACCTAGACCTAGAAAAATGGACATACCTGCCAGTCTAGATCTCAAGATCATTTGAGATCTCAAGATCATTGCTGCTTCTTTTTCTCAGGAAGCTGTAGAGAGCAATGAGGTCACCCCTCAGCTCCCTTTTTCTCCAAGCTAGAGAAATCTAAAGTCCTCAACTGCTCCTCACAGGACATACCTTGCAGCCTTTTTACCTGCTTTGTTACCCTCCTCTGGACACATTCAAGAACCTTCACATCCCTATTAAATCATGAGACCCAGAACCTGACACTGTACTCAAGGTGAGGCCACACCAGTGCTGACAGACTGACTTTTATATAGTCTGATATTGACCAGCACCCCCAGATCTCTTCCTGCAGGGTTGAGGAACAAGGACTGAAAAGACAGCGGAAGAAAGGGATGTTCTAATCTTGACATACAAGTACAATATTCAGATATATTTCAATGATTAATAAACACATATAGTGGTTTCAGAGCAGGCTGTGTGTTTGGCCATGCTGTACAGACTCCCTGCGGGCAGTGAAAGGCAGGGAAAGGCAGGGACCATACCTGTACTTCTCTCATGGCAGAGTCCCACTGCTCACCTTACTTTAGGACTGTATTTCAGTTCACAGCTTTCTGGGTCCTTTGCCAAGTCTTTGGCAGACTGAGATTGACTTTCACCCTGTTAGAGACTTTCCTGACCATATCAGTTGGCTGTATCTCTGTCAGTGAATGAAATGTCCAAAGAACTATTTTTTGGCCCTAAGAGCCAGTGATACAACACATCACACCTGTGTGGTTGAATTCTCGTCTTGCAAAATGAACTGTCTACATCTGTTCAGCTTACTGGGAACAGCCCTTTCTGTTCCCTGGTCAGTGGCAAAGAACAATGACATAATAAGTTATCTGTTGGCTGTTTGGATAAAGGTAGTAACAGCGGGGTTATTTTGCAAGTTCAGCACATTTTATGTGAGGGTTAGGTTGTGCTTTTTTTCAGGTTTGGGTTGTTGGTTTTTTTTAATTACAAGAAATGTAAACATATCAAAATGCCAAAGCACCTCAACAATTTCGAATTCTTTCATATTTTATGAATGAAGTTTTTGACATGGTTTGGTACTTTTATTTCAGACAGAAATAACCAGGAATTGCTTGTTTGCCTTGAAGCTACATTTTTCAGTGAATAAATAACTTCTTTCCCACTGTAGCCGTTATTTGATTCTGGTTTTCTATGCTTTGAGGTATTGGTACTATTTCGAATGCTTGTATAATGATATTATGATGTATATCTGAAATAGAGACACTGCTGTTACAACTCAGAAATAAAACATTTACATTACCTCCTAAGGCACTAGTTTATAGTTTAGCAAAATATGTTGTTTGAGTTTGTCACCTTCTACATTATCATAGGAATTCCAGCAGATAAAGGAAACCATGAGCTGATAGCTTTCTATCTATCTTCTAACACAGCATACATGTATGTTAAGTAAACAAAACCACAAGAAACAATAGAGAAAGAGATTCATTTCACACATGACTATCCACACAAACAGCTTACTGAACGTCTTGCACTCTGACAGTGAAATATATTTATTTGGAATAAACACATATATTTGATTTGGAGAAAAAAACAATCCTGATGAAAGGAATGAATTTGACAAGCATGTGGATTTCCTTTCAGTTATAAACATTGAACTGTTGAAGAAGTGTAAAGCAGGCTCTGTTATGATAGCCTAAAGAACCTATTATTCAAAACTCAGTTTTTTTAAATATGTTAATGCATGGCTTCCTTCACTGTTTTAAGGATTAAGAATTGATTCTACTTTTTAAATGCAAATGGTTCTTTTGTAATTATGGTCTTTTAACCTTTCTGATCTTCAACATATTTTAATTTATATGACTCCTTTGCTTTTGAAAACAACTCAGTTTTACATTTGGGAATTGAACAAAAGGGAAATTATCTAGCTGGTCTGTTGATAATACTGTAATTTTTTGTCAGCTTTTAAATTCATTGTATGTTTACATCAATGAACAATGAGCTTTAATATTATCTTGACAAGCTTGTTTTTACGTCTGTCAAAGTCTAATTCTAATTCTAATAGAGAAGATCACTATGGAAAGCCTGCTGTCATGGACCTTTTAAATAGACAAAGACATGCCATAGAATGGGAGAACTCACATCTGTCCAAAGTTTGTCTCCTGTTAGTCACATTGTTCTACTTTCTGAAGAAGGAAATTCTCAGAGATCTTTTTACTGCTTCAAATTAATGGTTGCTCATACTCTTTAATAAAATTTTCACAGTATCAATATGTCTGTTAACTAAATGCATCTTCTTTAGTCAGAAAAGTTTTCTTCTTTATTTCACATCAACAGGGAAATTTCAGCATTTCCAGCTAGCATATTAGACACCATGCAACATTTATGCCTTCATGTGCTTCTCTCTAAGAATTATTATATATATTGTTCAGAGTAAGAACTCTGTGGCAACAGATCAGTCGTGTAATACAGAGTCATCAGACTAGGCAAAAATCTGCTGAATTTGCTGGTAAGAGAATTGTACTGTGCACAAATAAACTCAAGTATTGAAGTCAGGTGTTTGGAGAAACACTTCTCATGTCACTGATGTCTAAGAAAATGAGACAAAAGAAAAATTGTTTTTTAAGTCTCCAAAAATCCATTGCTGGATGTTATCCATGCTTTCAGCATTTTTAAAAAGTCTTAGACGACCTTAAATCTGACTTAAAACATTTGTCAAAGTTGCAGAAACCTTCAGGTTTGGAATGTGGTTTTAGTTCTGTAAAAGCACAGTCAAACTTTATCCTTTCATTCCAAGAGAACTGTTCACATCATTATCATATGCTGCAACAATCAGAAAATGTGCTGATTTTCACCATCCTTGTGTATACTCCACGTAATTTGGGCATACTTAATTGGAAAGTTCCCAAGGGAAGTGTAATGATGCTTAATTAGGATAGTTGTGTCATCAAGCAAAGGTTGCTTTGCAATTAAAGCACAGAACTACACAAATCACTTAATGTCTCTTTCCTTCTCATTCCTCCTCTCTCCTTTGCTCTCTGCTTCACGTGCATACTTCCTCAGTCACATTCATGAACCTGTAAAATGAAATGAATACCTGCTTCACAAGGAAGTTACTCTTCAAGGGTTTGAAAATATACTCTGAAATTGTGCATTCTAAAGCTAATATTTTCAATTACCTTCAGGATATTCCTGTGCTGCAGAACAGATCTTAGGTCAGGAGTGACCACAACAGCAGAAATAGATCAGTTTACACGTCTCTGCTTTGACATTGCAGATTTTCTAGTTTTGTCCTGGGATTATAAGAACAAGCTACCAGACAGGATCATTCATCCATTACTGTCTTTGGCATCAAACAGATGATTCAGGATGGTAAGATTATTAGTTTTAAAGGATTTCATAACTTTACCACAGAAGTAAGATTGTTCTGTCACACCATACATCTCAAAACAACTTATTGAGGTCAAGGTCCAAAATCCCGTTCCAGTTAATATCACTCAGAAATGTTTTTTTAATGAAGAATTTCAGACATTGAAGAGAGAAAAATGGTAGTATATGCTGTTCTAAAGACAATGAATGTATAACTGGAGGGGTTTTTTTATTTATACGTTTGTGGCAGAGTTCCTGTGCAAAAATAAAGAGTGCAAAGACAAGAAGGAGATCCCTGTTGAGCTGTGAACTTTATAAGAGGTGCAAATATCGACTTCACTTAGACTCAGTTCTCCTCTCCAAGCTAAAAGTGATCATTGGTATCTAGCTTCTGGGAAAGGCAAGAACACATATATTTTCTTCCGCCATCTATGTTTCTAAATAGGAGAAGTTGCATCTCGCTACTCAGGGAAAGAACTTTTCTCCCTACATGAACACAGGAATACCAGAATTGCCATGCAGTTCTGTACATTGCTTTTTTCTGAATCTGAAGGCAATTTAGGGTTAATACTTACAAAATCCAGAACAGTTGTCACTATGTGTTGCTCATTACAGGGACATTCTCCTAGCACCACTCACTGGTAGCCTGAGGATGGCAATGCGTAGTCTTTCATAATTGTCTGTTTGTAGCTGGGCTGAAAGTTGTTTTTTCATGGTGTAATTTATGGACAGTGGCAGGCTCCACTTGCCCCGGCTTTGAGCAACACTGCCAAGAACAATAACTCAATCCTTACACAATAATCCTTGTGTCTGACGTGCACTCGTGCTGAAAACATCGTAGGAGTGAAACTTCCCTGCAAAAAATGTTATTATGTAACTTCAGCAGATTCTATCCTATGAAGGATTCAGTCCCCAGGGTGTATGAGCCAGTGGGGAAGAAAAAAAAAAAAAAGACTGTGTGGTTGTTTAAACAATTTCCCATATCCAGAGAAGCAAGTGATGCAGCTTGGCACCCAGCAAATATATCTTTTTTGGTGGAGAGTTTATTTTTGATTCATAAGGTAGAGGTGGGGAGATTTGTGTACACATGCATAAATATATCTCAAGTCTATTTCCAGTATGGCCCAGTCAACTTGTTGCTGGGAATAAGGTTAAGAGTCTGCTAGAGATAAACCTTCCCAAGAATTTTCTTTGGTACACTATGAATCTTTCCATAGAAAATTAGTTTATCATAATATTATCTGAGCTTAAGTGACACTGGCCAGTACATGCTTTAATTCACTGGACACAGAGCTGACAACTTTAGCTTTCTTCCAGTTTTTCCCTATGCCCCAAAGCATACCAACAGTTCCTAAAGTTTTTTTCAGTGTGACTCTTTTTATTTCATGGTGGAAAATCCAGCATTGATATGGGTTACTGAGATCCTAAAGGGACAAAAGTAGTAATTCAATTGTAAGCAATAGTAAAACGTACAATAACATTGCTCTTATAATGATATGCTCATGATAATCAGTTAGACAATTTTGTGTTCTAGAGTCCCTGATTTAAAATTTACAAGAAATACCTTACATAATTTACAAACTCTCACAACTCCGAGCAATATGTCCAGTCATTCTCTAAGTTATTAATGCTGATAATTTATAAATAAGTGTTTCATTTCAAAGTTCTGTACAAAGACTAATTTAACATGATGGCAAGAAACTTTTTTTGTTTGCCATTTTTAGATATGTTTCTGGGACGGCATACTGTCTTGGTTGTCAGCTGATATGTTGCTGTTAGTTGTCCATAGTAACAAATACTATATAAATAAATGTCCATATAAATCAATGTTCGTATATAAGAAAAATCCATCCTCAATGGGAAACAGAAAGTCTGGGAAGCCTGGCTGTGGCTATGTTACCAAGGATTCCTGTACAGGGATTCCTTAGGGCAGAGAGTGTCTCCAGCATTGTTGTAAATGCCTGTGATGAGCTTAGGGGAATCAATGTGCTTTTAAGATCCAAAAAGATTCGTGATGAACAAAAGGCTCATGACTGCACACAGAATAAAGGTACTTTATAAACGAACATAGGTCTACGCATGCTGATAGAGGAAATCTCATGTGGGTTCATGCTATTTTTTCTGCTGGCATAGTTAGTGTTATATATTTTACTGTCTCAGATCTGAAGATTTGAGAGTATTTTGTTTTCACATGCTGGTGTAGTTTTAAAATGTGTAAATAATTCATTGCTTAGGTGGCATAATGAGGATCCTTCTGGTGACATGAAGATACTGCACAAATATGTGCAAAGGTTTATCAAACTATGGAATAGTCAGCTGCAATTGTCTGAAGTGCTAGAGAGTTTGTAACAGGCTTTTAAAAAAGAGTAATTTAGTTTTTTCTTTTCCACAGACGTTTTTACATGTGGGAGGGCCATATAAGAAACAGGTACTGTTATGTGTGATGTGCACCAGGGGAGAAAATGTGAATTGACAAATAACCAATTTAATTTCTATTTTAATACTTAATAGATAGCACCAAAATCCTATGGCTTTTCTTTTGTGCTAATACTTTTTCATCTGAGTGGCATTTGTGAACTTTCTGAATAATCTGCACAGGAACAATGAAGTCTAAAAATATACAGCTGTAAATTAGGATATTTTTGTAAATGAAAACTCACTCAGAGAACTGTTTCATTTCTTTTGTTTCTACAGAATATTTTCACTTTCCTGTTACACTCTGCTATGTTTTCATCTTCCCTGGTATATTTTCCTCCTGTTGATATCTCTATTTTTGTTTGTGACCAAATCCAGTGTTGCAACCTGTCTTTAGTCCTGATAGCTTTGTTCAGCTGTGATTGTGAGTTAAACAGTGGAATGGGATAGTGAAGCCTGTGGACACCTATTCAGAAGTGGGAAAGTCAAGTGCCTCTGGTTGTCTGAATTGGGGTTATAGTTTCTAATGTGCCTGGTTCTGATGGGGCCAAACTAACAATAGGACAGTTTGATCCAAAAATTACGTTTTCTATCACATACCAAAATGTGTCTCTGTGCTCCTGTAAAAAAAAAAAAATCAGACTACATGAAAGTAAAATTAAAAGCTGATAAACACTTTTAATTGGTAACGTAAGAGTGAATCATGTTTCATCTCACTCTGAAAGATAGGTACTAAGATGGCATAAATCTGAGAATAGAGTTGGTCCCAATGAAATCAACACAAATTATACATATGAAACTCCAGATTCAAGACAGGGGTTGAATTCAGTGGCACTGCAGCAGGTATTCAGTGCAGTAATGGAGGCCTTTCCTCACAGTAGTCACCATGGGTTTACTTCATCCAGCTCATGGAAGCAGCATCTTTCTTCTCCACTTCTACTGCGTGGCTGCAGTAAACACTCCTTCAGTACCAAATCCTTCACCCAATGAGCATTAGGTCTTAAAGTCCCCCCCACCTTCAGAATGGAATGATGTAGTAGTTTTCTGACCCTTCAATCTGTTGGTTTGGTGGTTTTTTTCTTTCACTGTGCATTTTCCCTGGAATCCATGACTAAAAAAAAAGATGGAATTGAGACTACAATATATCAAATTAAATTTGACATACATTTTTCATCTTAGAATAATGATAATGGAATTGAAATGAAAGTGAGTACTTACATTTAGGTAGTAAAAGTGCAACCAGATTCAAATGGAATAAAACAAAATATGTAGCTGAGATAATGGGATTATGTGCTTAATACTCACTTAATGGTTATTTAAGCATGACTAACTCAGCATACATATATGCTTAACTAAAACATATTAAATCATCTGTAAAAAACATTTACTATCACTTGTCTGTCTCTTCGTACTAGAGAAAATTTTATTAATGACAACAACTACAAGATAATAATGGCTAATGATTCTTCCACATATACTGAATCAGAGATGCCTATGGAAAAAAAAAGGCGGAGTCATTTGCTGGTATCTTATCTGAGTTAGAAGGTTTTCTCTTAAAGCACATATTTTTTGTTTAGCCTGCCATGATCAACAGTCCTGAAGTTTCGACTTCAAATAGTGACTGTGGTTGGTTCCTTAATGAGAACATTTGCTCAGCTGGGTCCTGCAAGAGAAGATTTTTCAGGTCAACATCTTACAAGGAACTGTACCCTGAAAATTAAGAAAAGTCATTTCAGGACAGACAGGTTCCCATTTTGTCTAATATTAAATGTTACTTTATAGCATTATATACAAAATATTTTTTGTGAACATTAGAAAATATTTTCTCTATGCTGCTTTGAGGACAGTTATTTGGAGAAAGGAAAAAAAGAAACCCAAATCACAGCTAAACATAAGTCCTGTTTCTATTACCGGTAGCTTTGTTTTTTCTGAACCATAGGGATGTGATTCTCAGATGTAAACTGTTCAGACAATAATATGTATTAATAAACAATACTGTATGGCACAGCTTTCTCTTCTGGTAAACCATTTAAGTGTCTTCAGCTTACTGTTTCTTTCATGATATCCAAGTGAAGTACCATCAGGGTGAAAGCTAAGACACAAATCCATCTGGACTCAGTAATTTGTAAATCCAGTAAGTGGGAACAGCTTTGGGAAAAAGAGCTGGGTTCCTACTGTCAAGATTTTGTGATTCTTCTACCATGAGGAAAGTCCAAGCTTATAAAATATTAGTGTTTGTAATGCAGTCCGCATTCTCTAAAGGGAAAAAAATAAAAAAATAAAAAATATTCATAAATTAGTTTGTTTGATGTGTTCTCCTAAAAATAATTTTTCTGCCCTAAGATAGATTGGCAAGGGATAATATAAGACAAGGAATGTTTCTATTTTTTTGCTTTAATATCATCTTTAGAAACGACAGAGCGTCTGGCTGTAGACGAATATATGCATGCATCATCAAAGACTAATCTCACCCCTCCTGAGGTCAGCAGACACGTCTTCAATGTCATCAACAGGAAATGAATCAGATGCCATGTGTGCTGTAATGAAAGGCAACTAAAACGGACCATTAGAAAAATGTTCCGTCTTGAATTTATATTACCAGCTTGGTACAGTGTCATGGGGAAAAAAAAATTTAAAAACTAAGTAGGAAACAAAAACCAAAAATGGAAAAAAAAAGGCCATTTATGTAGGAATAATCTCTGCACAGAAAACAGAACAGAAGAAAACACTGAGTATATTACTGGGAATCTCTAAGTAGATTGAAAGGAACTGCAAGACATCCTATTATAACATACGTAGAAGGAAGGCTTGAGCCTGGGTGCTGATATGGGTTAGATGAGCAGATTGAAAATGCCTGAAGAGCCAGGTCTGGCTGATAGTGACCACTAACACAAGGTCCAGCTGGAAACAAGTTAGTAGTGATGCATCCTAGGGGTCGAGACTGGGGCCAATGTTATAACTTTTTCAGTAATGATCTCAATGATAAGACAGAGCAGAACCTCAGCAAGTCTGAAGATGATATGAAACTGGGAGAAGTGGTGGATACACCACATGAATGTGCTGCTATTCAGAGAGACAAGCTGGAGAACTGGGCAGTCAGGAGTTTCATGAAGTTCAACAGGAGTCCTGCTCCTGGGAGGAATAACCTTGGAAGGAATAGGCCCAGGGACAGCCAGCTGGAAAGAAGTGTGGCAGAGAGCTGAAACTGAAATATTGCTCTGGCCTGACTCCAAACTTTCTTTTTTCTGTCCTCTTTTAGCCAGCGTACACCTCTGAGCAATGAGCTGAGCTACTGGTCCACCTGAAAAGAAAACATATTTCTTAATTTTTATCAAGATCCAGTTCCTTGCTTAGCCACACAAGAGCCTAGTGCAAAGGAAATGACACCAACAGGCAGGAGGAATAAAGAGGGAGCAGCTGGGATGAGAAACTTATGCTCCATCTAAGTGACCATAAAATTATAGGTTGAACATGCCTGCCATTTTTCAGATTTTGCCCGTCACCTGCAAAAAAGTGTTACTCTTTCACAAAAATTATAATGTTATTAAATCATCTTTTGCACAGAATTCTTGACAGTGCTTCTTAGTTAAATAATTCTTCAGTCACAGGTGTTTCACTAAAAGGTGATTTAAAATAGTTATAGTTTTTCTAAGAAAGCTAAAATCTGAAAAATATTCTAAAACACGCTCACTATTTTTGCTTATACACTGCAGACCATTTACCCAGAGATCAAAAAAAAAAAGTAGCCAGGGATTAGAAATGTCTGATTTTGTCTCAGCTCCTTTAAAGACTCTTTTGCATGATTTGAGGCATTGCAGTTTGGACAGGATTTCTGTATAGGAAGCTCTAAAATCTGTTGATGCTATCTGAACAAGAAGATTAAAATATAAAATTGTAGTAAAATTATTTTTTCAACCATCTTCAAGCTGTTGCAAACTTCTACTTCAATCATGATAGACAAAGGTACTTCTATGTTAAAATAAATTGCAAGGCATTACAGTGTATCAGAAATGTCATCAAACATTATTGTAATTTTGTTTCATTAATATCTTAAATTTGTCTTGCAAAGAGTCTCTTTTGAGGTCAGTAGTATTTCGTGTAAGTAGCAAATTATTCTTTCCTGGCAGCTGAGACTAGAGGTGGTTAATTTTCCTATACTTTTGCTTTTATGTCTTGATACTATCAGACAAGGAACTCCCAAAGAAAGGCCAAAAATGCATTGCAAATTAGCTTAAAATATTTTATGATCAGCAACAAAAAAAATCAACAGGTGCAGCATGCTTGAACATCTCAACAGTGTATGTTTAAATGTTGACACTAAATTGCTCTAGAAGGAAACAATTTCCATTTCTATGTGTGTTCAAAAATGTTGAAAGAAAATGACTGGAGATATTCAGGCCTCCTCGTAACAGGCATCACTTTAACTTTCTCAGGCTCAGAACAACTCCTTTGAAATTAGTCCTGGGGAAATACAATTAGAGCTTCTATACCTGTATCGAGTAATTGATCACAAGCACAATACCAACAGGTACAATAA
>NW_009692913.1:0-10174 GCF_000703405.1 Apaloderma vittatum | reverse complement strand
GCAGGAATTCCAGCAGACATGAATTTTGGAAACTTACCCCGGATTCTGCGGGTTTCCTGATTTCCTTGTTGGAATGGCCACACACAGACCAGGAGGAAGCAGGTTGGGTCCAAGACAGATGTGTGATACCTACAGATTGAGACAACAAAGTTGAAGTGTTTGAACTTTGGTGGATTTAGGGAGTGATTACCTCTGAAGTGGGTAACTGGCAAGCTCCCTGAACTTCCAGTGTTTCCTGGCATGTTACTTCTCAGACTTCAGTGGCTATTTCAGAAGTGCACAGATCTTCCAAAAACCTTGTATCATAGCTATAAACACTGTGCAGATGTCTGAGGCATTCTAGGGCACATCCAATGGCTCCAATGTTTAGGCAACAAAATCCTGCTGCTGTGAGCTGATCAGCTGTCTTCCCATCTAGATTCCACTGGCTTTACTAAGAAAAGGCTCATTTTGTCTGCTCAGGCACAGTATTTTGGTATCATTTTAGGTGCTGAATGAAATTGTTTCTAGCCTACAGGTCTTACTCCACAAAAAAATGGCTTTTATTTTAGAAAACTACTCTTTTTTAAAAAAGCAAAAAAAATCTAGTTTTATCAGAAGATATTAATTCTTTTATCACCACTTATCTTTCAATGAGGTCAAACCTAGAATAATAGCTACTTTGTACCTTAGCCTGTATTTTACCCTGTCTGTAATAAACTTTCTTACATTACTGACTCTTGAAAGCATTAACATATTAAGGATAGAGAAGATAATATCTTCACGGACAAATTTGTAACTCCAAGACTTTCCACTTCATGTGGGTTTACTGGGGTTTTTTTTGGGAAGTTTATCCAAGTTAATAAGGAAAATAGGAAAAGGAGATACAGTGAATATATTCAGTATTAAAAATCTTCAAGAGCTACAGCTCCATTGGTTTAGCTTCAATTCTACTAAATCATGTTAATTGAAAGGGAGCTGTTCACTCTTCTGTTAGTATACAAAAGGTTAGTCTATTCCTAGTACTAGTATCCTCAGTGTTGTGTTTTCAGTCTGACTATATGTGTGGAAAGATAAATTGAGAAGCCAGAGAATGAAAATAAAGCGGAGGGGGGAAAAAAAAAAAGAGAGAAGGGCAAATCCTAATCACACAGGTTACTAACCATTCCATAAATCATTGTATCCAGTTTGACCTTGGTAGCATTACCTGCCGAAATAGCATCCTGATCTGCATTCCTTTCACTCCCCATAACAAACATCAAGAAAAAAGATGACTTCAGCCTAGAGTTCATTATATTTCTTCCTCGCATGAACATTGAGTGAAACAGTTACAAAATGCTCTGAGAACTTTACCACTCTATCGTCCCTGTAGTAGAACTGGTTTCACAGCATTGCAATTTTGTGAACAGAAATTTTACACAAATATATGTCTATGATATACACATCCAGAAATCTTCCTTTCCTCTAGTGTAATCTCCACAGTGGCCTGCCATCATCACCTTAGACAGTTTTAGACTTTTAAAGTACCAATCTCTTTGAAGTCTTAGACATTGGATATTGAGATACCAAAACCATTTTTTGTTCTGTGCCTAGAAAAACACAGGTCACATATGTATACACACACAGAGAAGGGGAGGGCGGAGATGAATAGCAAAGGTGGGATGAATGTACTGTTCTTAGCTTTTTTTCTCCCAATGACTTGTCTGGCAAAGGAGTTATACAGTTCTGGTGTCACCTAAAGAAGCTGTAGACCAGTGTGTTATGCTGTGACTACCTTCAACTTAAACATAAGCAAGAAGGAGTCAAAAAACTGCTTGTTCCAGATAGAGCTTTTAGGAAAAAAATTATACTCCACTTTTGCTAACTAGCAGCAGCCTGCAATCTGATCTGCCAGAATGCAAACAGATAACAGATTTCCTGCTTGTAGTTAGCTACAGACAACAAAATACATGCAAATTCTTCTTAACTATTCTGCAATAAAAACTCTTCTTAACTCTTCTGCAATAAAATCTGTCTATCTCCCACTTCCACCCACCATCTCAGTGGAAAAGTGAGAGTAGAAAACAACAAGGAATGCTTCAAGAAGGCAATGCATTGACAAGCAATGCCTTTGATTTCAAATCAGACACAACCTTCCAAAGCCATAGAAATAGTGTGTGTAGTAAGGAAGGATGGGCAGGAGGGGGCATAATGATTTATACCTCATGAACACAAACTGCTGCTCCAATCCCTAAGCACATCCCCAAAGCCATTATAACATAGAAAGGGCAAAAGAACAAATGTTTTAACTCAATCCAAGGAAAGAAACTGAAAACCCTGACAGATGTGTTGCCATGCAGACTTTTTATATCAGAAGTAAACTCCAAAATATAGTAAATGAGGATTTGCCACACATTTGGGGTTATGTCCTGGGTTTATTTTAAAGCATATAGATCGGTGTTTGCAGGCTTCCCAGAGTAAAATGGGGCCATGATATTAAAATACATACATCTTCAGCTTGTCTTGTTTCCAAAGCTATAAAGACCTGATTAGAAGAAGCAGCTATGCTGGGTTTTCACTGAAGGCGAATATTACTTGAATTTGTGCAAACAGAAACACAGATAAAAGATTATCCCATGGGATGGGAGCATTCCAGTAAACATGAAAAAAAGATACAATGTACATGTAGTAAGAAGGAAGAACCTGATGTGGGTATTTAGAACTTACAAAATATATTATAAAAATCTGTTGGATCAAGAAGTTGAATATACCTATCCTAATTTAATCATCCAGAAGTTAGATATCTAAGTTTAATTTAGTCTCTGTGCTTTCCCTCCACATTCTGTGAAGACAAGTAAGACTCTCAAGAGGGCAATTCATCCCATTCCATGGTATTTGTCTAAAGAATCAGAGGATTTATGCTCTGGAAGTGCCTATTTCACTCCATGCAGTGTAACAGCGTTTCAACATGCTGCAGGCAGCAGATCTGAAGTCAATGTTCAGAAGTTTCCACCTAAATATATTTGACTCCAATAAGTTCTTTCATTTATTTAAAAGTTTCCTGTGAGGAAAGCATATCTATGCCAAAAGGCTTTACTGAAATATTGAAAAATCCTAAACAGCAATCTACACAAGCCAATAAAATGGCGCCCCATACCATCAAGCAAAGAGTGAAAGTTTTACTTTAATATTGAGTTCAGCAAGTAAATGAAGCCTTACCCAGTGCAATCCATAAAATTAATCAGGCATAACCTACCCCACACAGCCAAGTATACTCTTCGTTGCAAAGGTTTTAAAAAGTAAACACTTCTGGGATATATAAATACGTGACTACATATTTGTATCAGTTCAACATGTTTTATGGTATTTTTCCTCAAAAATAAGTACATTAACATTTGATTTATTACCATAATAATGTCATGATCATGAACACATAGGACATGCTTAATTTCTTTTGCTGCTCTTTAACTGTTGCTTGCACATCTTTGTACTATATTGCACTACAGTTTGGACTACTGAAGTTCAGAATGTCAGCATGGAGATCTGTCACTGCCTGTGCCATTGTAAACACTCGCCTAGGCCAGCAGATATTAAAGATGTGAAGTGAGTTCAGTAGGCCCGGATTACCAGTGCAGTACCTGGAACTTTATCTTACAACTACTTTGCTACATGGTATCTTACATTCTTCAGTTTGATGAAGCCTCCTTTCCACCTCCTATTATTTTTCATGTTCTGAAAGATTAATTGAAATTTCTGCCATGGTCCTTTTTTTCTGTTGAGATGTGATGATTCAGTCTTGTATCACAGGACAGAGTAATAGAGTGGAATAAGTTCAAGAGCATGGTAGATACTCTCGTTGTGACACATTTTGCAATATTATGTGAATGCTCAAAAGGCAAGCTTCAGAAGCAACTGTCTGTCTTCCTTAATATCAGCAACTATGTGAAATAGATATCTGGAAGAAAAGACCTTCTCTACCCCCAACCTCCCCAGCACAATGCCAAGCAGAGTGTCAGAGCCAGTTAGAGCAGTTTGTTGCTTTTTATTTCTGTATACAAATGAATCTCAAGGAGCTGTCAGACATTGCTTAAAATAGTACGGGATTTTTCAGAGCAGGATAAGTAAGGTTAGACTTTATTAAAGTGTTTACTCTAAGTTACTGAAAAATATTATCCTTCTGTGTTCTCAGTACCTTAACCTTATTCAGAATCTAATAAAAACTCAACAAAATTAAAATAATCACTCTTACCAATCATATTCTTATTATGAATTATTCAACTCATTGTAATGATATGATGGTGTCTTCTGCTTAAGTGAAAAACTAGAAATTTTCCCTTAAGACTACTTTCCAGTGGGCAATAATGTTTCAATAAAATCAGGGTTTTTTCACTTGCAGGGAAAAAAAATGTTAGAAATTTTATTGTTCTGTTGAGCAACAAGAAAACACTTAACTTTAAAATGACTGATCACAGTGAAGTTTTTAAAAGTTCTTACACTTAATCAATATCTATAGAAATCTGTTATTCTATTATCCTGTTATAGTAAAATCAGTTCAGGAATGATTTGATGTCTGAGAATAAAAAATAAGAATGAAATAATAATCACATAGAGGTCTGCTGTTAAGTCAGAGCATCCTACCATCAACACAACCAAAGGCAGTCAGTACAAAAAGACATATGCTCCTTCATTCAGTGATGAGGTCACCAGTCACAATAGCCTGTAGACCATTTTTTTGTCTCTGTTCAGTCTAACAAAGATCAATAAGATCACACAGCATCTCAGAATCACAGAATCACAGAGTCAAAGAGTCAGAGATTCATAGAATCACAGAATGTTAGATGTTGGAAGGGTCTTTGAAAGATCATCCAGACCAAGCCCTCTACCAAAGCAGCATCACTTAGAGTAGGTCACACAGGAATGCATCCAGGTGGATTTTGAAAGTCTCCAGAGAAGGAGACTTGACAACCTCCCTCGGCAGCCTGTGCCAGTGCTCTGTCACCCTCACAGGAAAAAAGATTTTCCTAATGCTTTTGTGGAGCCTCCTATGTTCCAGCTTACATCCGCTGCCCTTTGTCCTATCATTGGACATCCCTGAGAAGAGCCTAGCTCCGTCCTTCTGACACTCACCCTTTACATATTTACAAACATCCTTGATGTCACCCCTCAGTCTCCTCTTCTCCAAGCTAAAGAGATCCAGCTCCTTCAGCCTTTCCTCATAAGGAAATCATCATCTTTGTGGCTCTGCGCTGAACTCTCACCAGCAGTTCCCTGTCCTTCTTAAACTGAGGGACTCAGAATTGGACACAGTATTTCAGATGCAGCCTCATCAGGGCAGAGTAGAGGGGGAGGAGAACCTCTTCCGGTCAATTAGCCACACTATTTCTACTACACCCCAGGATGCCATTGGATGTCTTGGCCACGAGGGCACGTTGCTGGCTCATGATCATCCTGCTGCCCACCAGGACCCCCAAGTCCCTTTTGCCTACACTGCTCTCCAAGATCAAGTGTATCGACACTGAGAAATGTCTGGTCATTTTGCGAAAGGGGAGAATATAAGACTGTTAATAAAAGATTAGATTGCTTATGTCAACTGACAAAGTTTTAAGCAAATGCGATGCAAGTCTAAGACTTTCAGAAACTTCTTCAGAAGCAAGGGAATAAAGAAATATCCTTCAGCCAAAGATTGTGCCAGTATTTCTGTAGCAGTGTCTTACTCTACTAATTTCTGTAGAACTTTTCAACAGGTTTGAGGAACTATGCTGACCTTCCTAGAATGAGAATGACCAGGAGAAACTGAATGATTCATCCAAAGTTAACACTTACAAATCTATGAATAGAACCTGAAACTGTCATTCAATGATTTTTAGTACCTCCTGGATTGTTTTATAGTTTGAAACTCTCCACACAGCCTCATTTTCCCAAACATTTAAATGAAAAAAAACTCATAGGAGTTAGGAAGGATGAGAATCTGTCATGCAAAATTCCACTTATTTTTTATATCTCCTTAGGCTATGCATTAGAAGCAGCCTTTGAGGGCTTGCTATGAAGTGCCTCTGATTATTTCTGAAAATGGCTCAGTGTGCTTTACGACCTGTAGAAATACAAGCAAAAATCTCCACTTACAGACCAGATCCAAAGAAGACAGACAATGTGTTCAGACAGCAAAGCTGTACAACACCATCTGTGTTACCATAGGTACAGCAAAAAGAGATGTTCCTCCTGTTCTTTACAATTCACAGATCTTCAGTGGGCCTTTTGTCCCATCTTCCCCGTTCCTATGCTTCCAACATAGCAACAAATACATGCTGAGTGCCGTTTGAGTTGTCATTCTCCCATCACATCTTTGTCCTAAGAAACTCAACAGAAGGTGTCAATGAGTGAATTTCATAATAGATGACGGTTTAAAAGAGGTGGGTGTTTGCACGTCACTCATGTAAACATGCAGCGTGGCAGATGGAAGGATAAAGTGGAGGTAGTCAGTGTAGGGGAAGGAGAGGTGTTGCAAGTGTGGAGGAAGCCAAGTATGTGTCTGTCCATCACTGTTGCTAATAATGATGAGCTGTGCCATCCATATCACTAAGGTTACCACAGTTTTTGCCCCTTATTCATGGGGGATAATTTTTCATTGGCTAATTGATTTCACTGTCAACTGCAAATAAATTACACAACCAACAGACATCAGCATCATGTAATCAAGTAATGATCTGTCCCCCCGTTAAAAGCATAATTGTATGAAATTGTCCTGGCATTAAATATGCTGTGTAATTTAGGCAATATATCTTGATATTATGAATCCTGTCAAGTCACAAAATAATTGATACATTGAATTCTTTTTGAGTCACAAAATCATATCTCTGCAAGAAAGCTGTAGAAGTTGCTAAGGATTATGTTGTTGAGGCTCATGGAGCTATTTTTTGATGGTTCCCAAATGAGCACCTCTGATATATTGTATAGGCACTATTAAATTAACATCATCTGCATTGAGACTCTTATTTGCTAATAATTTTTACATGCTTGCTTTTTTGCAAGCAGTGTTTCTTAATATATAATGAAGATTGGAAAGGTGTAATAGAAGGTCCTGCAAGGCCTAGAGAAACTCAAACTTTTCTCAACAAAGACAACAGCTGTTCTGAGTGCACATTATGGAGAGGAACACAACATTGTAACCTGATTGGAAACTTACCTTTCAGTCAGTTAGTTTTTAATCATTACTGATTTGCCAAAAATCCCTAATTTTTTATAGACTAAGCTAAAAGTCAAAGCTGTTTAGAACATGGTGTGACAACACCCCGAGGTAAAAGAGTCCCTTCTCATAATGAAACAATTTGGAGAAACTGATAGTCCAAACAATCATGGCATTGTACTTGTATAGTTGCCTACCTAGGTCACATGGTCATCTTCTCCATAGCACATTTCAGGACGAGAATTATTACTTACCATTTCAATGATGTTTCTAAAAAGATGTCACAAATCCTACTTCAAGTATGAGAGGAAAACCCAAAGATTTATATTCTGTGCCAAAAAGTAATGAGAGTTGTGAAATAAAGTTGATCCAACTAAACAGAAGAATTGTAAAGTTAAGCTCAATTAGTTTACCACATATTTCTAATTAGGTATGCAAGAGTTCTGTGTCATTATTGATATGCTTAAATGTTTGATCCATGCTGCAATGTACTAAAATAAGTCTTTCAGAATTTGCTCCTCTAATTTATTTCTTGTGTGTTTCCTCGCATTTCAGTAAGTAGTATAATATAAAAGCTGAAATGGGTGAATTTTTATTTTTCCAGAGTGAATATTCACCAGGTGAGCTTCTCTCTTCAAGGAAGTTCTTATACCACTCTGCTTCAGAATTTTCAAGAAATGGTTTTGTAGGTGCAGCATTTAACTTTGGAGATAACATGGCAGATTTTTTTTTTTTAAAAAAAAAAAAAAAAAGCACAAACCAAACCAACTAAAGAAAGAAAAAAACAGGGGAAATTTAGACATTATCCTTGGAAATATAGTCCAATTTAGAAAATCACTGTTTATCAGCTGAATTGGATATGATTCATAGCATACAATAGACTTGGTTTTCTTGGTCAGTTTTTGCAGATGACATCCTTTACGAATAACCAAAAAAGCCCGTGTAAGTAAGTGAAATAATACAAGCTGCAACATATAGATATAAGTTATAGCTTGCACACAGTTTTTCAGGTCAGTTTAGGTCTTGTCTGAGTTGATTACAGATGAGCTTAACCTACGACAAGGAAAATAAAACAGCAGAAAGAGGTAACTACATAAAAAGTCAGTCTTTATATTCAATGATAAGTATACCAAAAGCACAAATACGAATCTGGATTGAAGTAACAGTACTGCGAGAGCTATTTAAAACCTCTATAGCTGCTAGGCAGAAATATTAAAACTCTGTAGCTAGTCACCTGGTAGAGGAAGGAATACAGAATAGATACTTTCTTCCATGTATTTTCCTTGGTCCTCCTTGTTTGGTGATTGGATTTTAAGGTTACCCTTTTAATCTGCCTTTTCCAGTTGCTGAAGATTCTGAAACAGTGGTGCTTGATGATGCACAATAATCAGATCAGTTATTAGAAATCTCTTTAATGTGTCCTTGACACAGATTTTGCTAAAAGATATTTTATCTTGGTTTAAATGACAAATTGCTTATTTATAGGTTCTCTGTCCACAACAAAAATTGAGCAGTGATCCTTTGAAGCCCATTGCTCAATTCTTTTATAGCTGTATCACTGTGAAAACAAACTAAAGGGAAAATAATTGAATGCAGTGATGAATGAATTTAAAAATGCAAAAACATAAGGATTATATTTACTTAAAATCATCTGGCCAAATAAATCAACAATGTGTTTAGGAATGAAGTACTGACAGGGATTTCATGTGTCTGCTGGTACGCAGTACTATTGCATCTAAAGCTGAAAGTGCACACCCAGAAATTACATAAGCCAGCCATGGAATAGTAAAATTATATTTATTTTACATGTGGATTTTCCATGTTCAGCAACATTACTGTTCTAAGATTAATACAAGCCTATGATTTATATGAAAGGTAAAGTAGGTGCACAGTCAATTAAAGCAAAGATTACATATTTTACTTTAGAACGCTATTCCATGGATTTAAGGAATTTTGTTGCAAACCTACCAAAAAGGAGGAAGGGGTAAAAACTGAAACAGAAAAATGTGTCCTATTCTGATGGATATTATGGATATTGTGTGAGGATTTCACTTAGGATGGGTAAGCATAGAGATATACCTACTCTTCTGTTTAGACAAATCTTGAGAAGTAACAGAGATCCTTTATGCACTACACACATGAAAAAAATTAGGGCTATTTAGGAAAGAATAAACTACATGTCTTACCAGGTATCAGCATGCAGAAGGGAAGGTTTAACTGAAAGCTGAATATGAGGGGGAGAGGCTGGCTGTTGACTGAGAGCTGTCTACTTGCTTTCCATCGCTATCTGCGTGCCCATCCTTTCTATACCTGCTGTGAAGAGGCATCTTTACATTCTACCGGGTGCTGCAGATAGCACAGGATGAAGCAGCATCTCTGAGAGTCTTACATTAGAATCATAGAATGGAAGGGACCTTAGAGATCATCTGATCCAACCTCCCTGTCATGGACAGGGACACCTCTCAACTAGAACAGGCTACTCAAGGTTCTGTCCAACCTGGCCTTGAACACCTCCAGACCCCGTCCTTAACCCCCCCAGGGGGGGGGCCAGCCACAACTTTCCAAAATCTTGCCACCCTCGTACTGAAGAATTTCTTTCTGAGATCCAGTCTAAATCTATTCTCCTTCAACTTAAACACATTTCCCCTTGTTCTATCAGTGGACACTCTTGAAGTCCCTCTCCAGCCTTCCCGTGGGTTCCCTTCAAGTATTGGGAGGCAGCTATTGGGTCTTCCCAGAGTCTTCCCTTCTCCAGACTGAAAAATCCCAGCTCCTGCAGCCTGTCCTCGTAGCAGAGGTGCTCCAGCCCCTGGATCATCCTTGTGGGCCTCCTCTGAGCACGCTCCAACAGATCTATCCCTTATGGTGGGGCCACCAGAACTGGACACAGTATTCGAGGTGGGGTCTCACAAGAGCAGAGTAAAGGGGGAGAATCACTTCTCTTGACCTGCTGGCCACACTCCTCTTGATGCATCTCAGGATGTGGTTGACCTTCTGGGCCACATGAGCACACTGCTGGCTCATGTTGAGCTT